>NC_090444.1:824779980-825017480 GCF_031143425.1 Pleurodeles waltl
TTATTGTTATGACATAGTAGCAATGCATATTTTCTAAAGAAACTTTGAATAAATAGAAATATACATATAATCTTAAAAAATATTTATCAACATAGGCATATGCAGTTCATAGTTGTTTGAATATGGTGGTTATGAAGGAAAGAGCCAACTCTTGAGTAGTTTTCTGAAGACAAGAAAGTTATCTGTGGCTCTTATAGTTGGGGGTAATGAATTCCATAGTTTGGCCGCTTGGACGGAGAAGGATGTACCACCTATAATCTTTTTCTTGTATGGTGGTGTTCTAAGGCGGGGTGCCAATCTTGAGCGGAGGTAATGGCTGGCTTTACTAATCCACTCAGCTAGTCACATATAATACCATTTTGATCTTTGCAGTAGCCATATGAACCTTCTGCCCTACTTTATGGCATCAAAACTGCCACTACACAAAAGTCACATCCTTTTGTAGCAGAAACATAATCACAAGAGTTACTTGACTTTTTCATTGCTGCCTAAAAGCTACAGTTGAAACGTAGTATGTGCATTGCTTGGAAGACGCAAGCCTCAAGAAAACTGGCGGCGTGTATATATATATATATATATATGTATATGTTTATATATATATGAAGTCCTTTCAAGTTTCGCCTTTTCTTCTGCGCCCAGGCACGGCGGACCGAGGCCGGGTCGCGAACCCCGTAACTGCACACACCGTTCCTTTTAACAGAAAGGAAAACACCTCGGTCACAGCTGCCTTCAAATCGAATTTATTTTACATGCCAAAAGAAAAACATCCACCGAAGCGTTTCGGGAACCGTTGTTCCCTTGTTCATGGGCATTACATTGTCCATACTTTCATTTCTATTTATTTACACGCATAAACAGCAACATGAATGACGGGCCCCAAACGCTACTTTCTATATATCAACTCCTGCGGCCATCTTTAAAATGTTTTTTAAGCACTGAAAGTTATAAACAATCTAGTAGTTGTTTATAACTTTCAGTATGTGAAATATTCTTGATATGAAGTCGTGAAATGTAGAAAATATAAGAACATAATTTAGAAATAAAACAAATAATTCTAATATATGTTAAAAACAGGCTTAAAAACATGTTTATATATATATATATAGAGAGAGATCACTTTTATATGTGGGTGTGGTTTCCCTTGGGGACGATCGCAGCCCCCAGGGAAACCACACACACATTGACAAAAGTGATCTCTCTCTGTATCTTGCTCTCTTTCTCCAAATAAATATATATATACATATATACATATATATATATATATATATATATATATATATATATATACTGTATATATATATACATATATATATATATATAAATATATATATATATATTTATATATATATATATAAAAAAACATATCTATATATATCGATATACATTTCTGTATATAGATATATCTATAGATATAGATACATATATCTATATATAGATATATAGATCTATAAGGATAGAGATATGTAAATATCTAAATATATAGATCTATATATATAGATCTCTATATATTTTTCAATAGCTGTATGGTTTCTCTGGGGACGCCATAGTGCCCCCCAGGGTAACCATGCAGTTATTTAAAAAATTGACCCCACAGGGGGTGTGAGAAAGTAGCGTCTTTCTAGCATGGTTAACTCCATGTTTGGCCTGTTTGTGAGTGTTTGTCAGTTTGTTTTTACTGTCTCACTGGGATCCTGCTAGCCAGGACCCCAGTGCTCATAGTTTAAAACCCTATTTGTCAGTGTGTTTTGCCTGTCTCACTGGAATCCTACTAGCCAGGGCCCCAGTGCTTATAGTTTGTGGCCAATGTGTGTTGTCAGTATGCTTAACTGTGTCACTGAAGTTCTGTTAACCAGAACTCCAGTGCTTATGCACTCTCTACTTACCAAATTTGTCACTACACTTAAGTGACCCCATATTCCAATTCTGATTGGCACACTGGACCCCCCTTATAAGTCCCTAGTATGTGGTACCTAGGTACCCAGGGCATTGGGGTTCCAGGAGATCCTTATGGGCTGGAGCATTTCTTTTGCCACCCATAAGGAGCTCATACAAATCGTTCATCAGGACTGCCACTGCAGCCTGAGTGAAATAATGCACACACTATTTCACAGCCATTTTACGCTTCACTAAGTAACTTATAAGTCATCTATATGTCTAACATTCATTTACTGAAGGCCAGGTGCAAAGTTACTGTGTGTGAGGGCACCCTTGTACTAGCAAAGGTGCCCCCACGTTATCCATGGCCAATTTCCCAGACTTTGTGAGTGCGGGACACCATTATGAGCATGCAATTACCAAACTGCAACGGCACACGCTAAAATACAATGAATTCAATATTTTTTTATTGTATCAGATATAATAAAAGTCCTCCTTTAAATGACTTCTTATGTTGAATCAGATTGTATTTTATTCTTCTTGAAAAAATGGCTTCCTAGAACGTGTAACAGTAAAGTGAATGCCATTTATACCTTCCTAGGCACCAATTAGTGAAATATAAAATTATACCTCTTAGTATTCCTTCTTAAATGTTCCCTTGTACTGCCAGATTGATCCTTAATACTAAAAAACATACAATTTTCATCTTTACTATCTTCTCATATGTCTGATTATGCCTCATGTACCTTACATTACAGAGTTGTGCCCGCGCCGCTTTCCTGAGTATATACTATTATTAATTTCAAACTTCTATATCGGGATGCCATTCGACCAAAAGACGGCGTATCCTAGAAATATTGACACGAATTAATGGCTATAATACACTTAAAAGGACAGAAACAATATTTCCATCCCAACAATACTCTTACCTTGTTCCTTTCTTATACGTGTTCAGTCTGCGAGTGCGTCAGAAGAACAACACAAGAGTAACTTCGTTAAACCTCAGCGTTTTAAAGCCCTCCCACAACGTGCACAAAAATAAAGGAAGGACTTCCTATTCTCCATAACAATGAAGACGGACTCGTCTCCGTTTCCAGTGACTCTTGTTTTTCTTTTCAATATCTTAGAATTGTTCTCGCTGAGCAACACCACAGATAGGTATATAATACGTATACTATGTCTCATTACTTGTTAGTCTTTACCCCACATAGGCGGTCATTCTGACTGCGGCGGTCGGCGGTCGCCGCCCGCCAAGCGGTTCCTGACGAAAGACCGCACCGAGGTCAAAAGACCGCGGCGATCATTCCGGCTTTCCCGCTGGGCCGGTGGGCGACCGCCAGAAGACCGCCGGCCGGCCCTGCGGGACATCCCCTTCAACAATGAAGCCGGCTCGGAATGGAGCCGGCGGAGTTGAAGCGGTGCGACGGGTGCAGTGGCACCCGTCGCGATTTTCACTGTCTGCTAAGCAGACAGTGAAAATCTTTGTGGGGCCCTGTTAGGGGGCCCCTGCACTGCCCATGCCAGTGGCATGGGCAGTGCAGGGGCCCCCAGGGGCTCAAAGGCACCCGTTCCCGCCATCCTGGTTCCGGCGGTGGACACCGCCAGAAACAGGCTGGCGGTAAGGGGGTCGGAATCCCCATGGCGGTGCTGCAAGCAGCGCCGCCATGGCGGGTTCCCTGGGCCAGCGGGAAACCGTCGGCTCCCGTTTTCCGACCGCGGCTTTACTGCCGCGGTCAGAATCGCCCAGGAAGCACCGCCAGCCTGTTGGCGGTGCTGCCGCCGCACTCCGCCATGGCGGTCATGGACTGCCAAGGTCAGAATGACCCCCATAGTCCTTATAAACGGGTACTAGCGTAATGTTCAAACCTGTTCTCTTGTTGTTCCGACCAGTTCCCTCAAATTTCAGGAACATGGCATGGGCAACTTTAAATATAAAATGCTAAACAATGCTGTTCACAATTTAATCAAGCCAACCAAATGTTAGGCCACATTAAAGGCATCTCCATGTTTCCTTAACCCTAAATTATTAATCTCTTCCCATCAACCCTTAAAAGGCCTATATATTTATATCTTTAACTACTTTTTAAATACTGAGCCCTACATAACTTCAGGGTGAATATCTCTACCTCTCATGCAACTTATGCCCTAATATTATACTATTCCAAAATTTGGGTATTCCTAATATCTCCATTAAATTTTATTATGAAAACTTGTGAAATTTTTTGGTTTCAAATGTCATAATCCAATTTGTTAGCCTCTCCTTATCTATCACCAAGAAAATACTCCATTTCATGATCGGAATTCAAACCTCGCTCTACTGCCACAGGCGCATAATTCAAATGGATTCCTTCCTTCTTAGGGCTAATTCTCTATTGCCACCACGTGGATTTTGTTCACATTGTTCAAACCCAAAGAACTTAAAATCTTTGTGGGCTCCCTGTATCTCACATATCCTCATGTGAGAAGCTATGGGATAACGTTCATCTTCTTGTCTTATTCCTCTCCAATGTTCCGAAACTCTTGTTTTGAGGGGACGAATAGTACTACCCACATATATCTTTCCACACTTACAAATAAGCATATATATTACATATTTGTTATTACAATCTATATGAGATTTAATAGTATACTTATTATTTCCAATACTTTGAAAGTCCTGTTTTGCATGCCACGCCCATCTGCACATTGCACAACAACTGCATTTATAAAAGCCCAAATTAAGTGAGTTCAGCCAATTTGGTTTAGTTTTTACTCCCAAGTAACTTGGACTCAACATATTATTGAGTGTATTGCCTCTTCTATAGGAAACCTCCGGTATGTTACCAATATATTTCTTCAGAGTTTGATCTTGAGTGAGGATAGTCCAGTGTTTTTTCATAATTTTCAATAATCTAAATGAATAATCTAAGACTATCCTAACCTTCTTAGTATCAATACTTTTTTTGTCTTCTTGTGTGGATCTACAGTGTGCTAGTGTATGAGATCGAGATATTCTAGAAGCTTTACCTTGAGACCTCTTTACAATGTTCTCCAAATATCTCCTACCAATGAATCTCTGTCTCATATCTTCAATACACTTATAGAATTCTCTATTTTTACTACAGTTTCGTCTTGCTTTGACCATTTCACCAAACGGTATTTCATCAATTTGGTACCTCGGATGCGCACTAGTTGCGTGTAATATAGTATTGCATGATGTCAATTTCCGGTATAACCTGCTCTCTATCCTGTTGTTTTCAACAAAACGTTCAACATCTAAAAAGTCAATACAAGTCGCACTATACTTATATGTAAACTTAATGTTGACCTCATTATTGTTAAGATAATCACAAAATCCTTTAATAGTCTCCTCATTGCCCGTCCATATCATAAAGCAATCATCAATGTATCTCCCCCAATATATGTCTGTCTATATGGAAAGGGTTATCTTTGTATGGTTGTATTTTAATAATTGGGATATACATGAGAATAGTACTACTATATTTATGGAAGACATGGGCACTTTGGAATATATAATATGAGCATAATGTTGCACATTGACAAAAGATCACGGTTTTCACATTGAAGCATGCATTAAGTGTGTCACTTGGAGGCTGTAGGATGTGTTTAGTAATTCACTATTTTAGGTTAATTATGTATACAATGAAAATGTTTATTGTAGGAAGTCCTGATGAAGTCAAGGGGTATTCCCCAGACGAAACACATGTTGACGGATGGAGTTGTGAACAATTCTTGGAAGCCATTTTTTCAAGAAGAATAAAATACAATCTGATTCAACATAAGAAGTCGTTTGAAGGAGGACTTTTATTATATCTGATTCAATCAAAAAATATTGAATTCATTGTATTTTAGCGTGTGCCGTTGCAGTTTGGTAATTGGGTGACAAGATTAGTTGTCATTTGGGACTGAAGTTGGGGTGCAGTCCTAGCTAGTGGCACCACTTGATTTTTGTAATAGTCAATTTTTGAGGTGGAGCGCCGGGTACTCACTTGAATTCACCCCTTGGTAGTTAGCTACCATTATGAGCATGCACTACATGTATGTGAATACATATATGTAGCTTTACAATGGTAACTTCAAATATGGCCATGTGAGGTGTCTAAGATCATGGAATTGACCCCCAATCCAAATCTGGTATTTCTCAGAGGTTTCACTGCAGCCCCAGCTGCTGCCACCTCACAGACAGGTTTCTGCCCTCTTGGGGACTGAGCAACTCAATCCCAGGAAGGCATAACAACCCTCTACGTTTGGAAATAGGTGTTACAGGCTTGGGAGGGGTAGCCTCCCAGAGCCTCTGGAAATGCTTTGAAGGGCGCAAACAGTGCCCTCCTTGCATAATCTAGCCTACACCGGTCCAGGGACCCCCAGTCCCTGCTCTGGTGTGAAACTGGACAAAGGAAAGGGGAGTGACCACTCCTCTGTCCATCACCACCCCAGAGATGGTGCCCAGAGCTCCTCCAGAGTGTCCCTGGCATAAGCCATCTTGGATTCCAAGGAGTGGAGACCCTCTGGAGACCTCTGAGTGGCCAGTGCCAGCAGGTGACGTCAGAGACCCCTCCTGATAGGTGCATACCTGGATAGGTAGCCAATCCCCCTCTCAAGGCTATTTCGGGTCTCTCCTCTGGGTGTTTACTCAGATTCGGTTTGCAAGATTCCTCCAGGACTCCTCAGCATCCTCTGCTTCAGCTTTTGACCGTTGGATCAACTGCAGACTGTTCCAGGAACCATTGTAACTACAACAAAGTATTCTGGAGGACTCCTGTGTGCTGCAACTTCATCTCCAGCCAGCTTTTGCAACAGTCTCCAAGGTGTGCACGCTCTAAGGATTGCCTGTCTTCACCCTGCACCAGAAAAACTGAAGGAATCTCGCATGGAGTGAAGGAGTCACTTTCCTGCTTCTGCAGGCACCCTTCTGTGATGGCAGCTGGTACTCTGGGACTTCTCTCCTGATGACGAACATGCTCCCTGGAACAAAGGTGGTAGGCTGAAGTGAACCAGACTGTCCATAGGTCCAGCTGTCCAAATTTGGTGGATTGCCTCCCCATGCTGCAACAGAGCCCCTGTGCACCGCGTCTTCTGCAGCTCCTTGGGCTTCTGTGCACATCTTCAAAGAATCCTTCATGCACAGTGTAGCCCAGGTCCCCAGCACTCCATCCTGCAATTCACAGCTCCCTGAGTTGTTCTCCGGCGGCGTGGGACCTCCCAGTGTAGTGCTGCGACGAACGCACTTTGCATCCTCTTTGTCCCCATATTTTGGGACTCCTGTGGGAGCTGCCTAGTCTTCTGTGGGCTCTCTGAAGTGCTGAGAGCCCCCTCTGTCTCCTCAGTCTGAGTTGATACCCCCAGGTCCCTCCTGGGTCCAGGCACCTCCTTTTTGATGCAAACCTTGTACTTGCTTGAACCAAGGCTTGTTGGCGGAATCTAGCGACGCAAACAGCCTGCATCCAACAAATCGACATGGGACATCACCTGCACCAAGCAGGAACCCGCAGGCATCTTCTTTGGTGTTCTTCTGTACTTTTCTTCTGACCAGAGAATCCACTTTCTGCACCTTCTTATAGGTTGGCAGGTGGACTCTTCTTCGACTTCTGGACTTGGTCTCCTCTCTCCACAGTTCTTCAAGTCCAGGAATTCATCTTTTGTTGCTTGCAGTCTTGCTTGGTTCTTGCAAAATCCTTTATCATGACTTTTAGTGTGTCCTGAGGAAACTTGCTTAACTTTACTCCTGCTTTCTTGAGCACTGGGGTGGGGTATTTTACTTACCTTTGGTGTTCTCTTGCATTCCCAGCGCCCCTCTTCACACTACATTTGCCTACAGGGGAATTCAACATTCACATTCCACTATTTTAGTATATGGTTTGTGTTGCCCCTTGGCCCGTTGCAATCTATTGCATTTTCTACTGTTTGCACTATTCTATGACTGTTTACTTATCTGATTTTGGTTACTAGTGTGTATATTGTGTAAAATGCTTACTTCCAGAAGGAGTATTGTCTCTAAAATATTTTTGGCCTTGTGTCACTAAAATAAAATATCTATATTTTTGGTAACACTGAGTATTGTCTTTGATTGTGTATAAGTAGTGTGTGACTATAGTGGTATTGCAGGAGCTTATATAGGAGAATTTTTAACCCCCCCCCAAATCCCCTCCCTGATTGTGCCCTCCCTGCTCCCCCCCACGGGGGCACACACACGATTTTTTTTAATATGCCGCCGGGAGCCATTTTTCAGAGGGGGCCGACCCCCCCAAGTGAAATTCCTGGTGTCTAGTGGGGATTTCCTGGGCAGAACACCGTTTCAGGAAGGCCTCGTTTGAAAGGGAAATATTCTACTCTTTCAACAAGGGCTTTCCAAACAGTGGGGAGGACGGTTGGGGCCCATTTTCCCCACCGGAGTTGGAAGCAGCCTTACTTGCTGCTTCCTGCTCCGGTGGGGAAAACAAGCCTGACATCAGCGCACCTCGTGGTGTGCTGATGTCACAAAGGGGCGGGTGGGAGGGGCGGGGGGAGACACGGAAGCTCTTCTGTGTCTCCCAATGGGGGATTAAATTAAAAAAAGTCCTCCGGTGCAACACCCTGGAGGATTTTTCGAACCCCTCCCTGGTATCAGCCAGTGGTCGTGACCCGCACTAGGAAGGGTGTGCGAATGTCCGCCAGTGACCGACGCCCACACCTAGTGGGTTAAGCAGTGCAGTATGGTCAGCGTTAGTCAATGATCATAAGTCGAATTACAATCAATATCTCCAAAAGGCACTACTGCACACAAATGCAGCAGAGCTATGGGGCATGCAATTGCCTTTTGCTTCCTTTAGGAAACTATTGAATAAAGCCACAAGAAAACATTCTATGCTGGTGGATAAAAGTACGCTTATCAAACGTTTGCATGATTGGATGTCCTGAAATATTAGAAAAGCTTGATACCAGCAGAGTACGTGGCCCTGACCTTCCCAGCGTTTTTTAAAAGAAAACTGATGTCTTTTCGATTTGGTCACCTTCCAACATTGGCTGATCAACCATCATATAGATATAGTGGTGATGTCTCATGTAGACTTTGCGGTTATAAGCAAGAGGACTTTATACATCTGAAATGCATTTTTAATCTACGCACTGGCACTTTCATAGCAGGATAAATAGTATGAGCCAGATTTAAGAAAAGTGGTCTACATTGCATGTAGCACCACTTTTCTTGTGGCCCCTTGCACACCTCTACCATGACCATTTGTGCGCCATATTTAAAATACGACTCACCATGGCATAGGGTAGGTGGAAATAGATTTAGAATTTCTGATGCTATTGTTGTACTGTTCAGGGTTAGCAGCAACATTTTGGTGCTATCCTTGAACAGTACATAGGGGCCCATTGAAAACAGTGGCATGCCCACTTTTAACCCCTGCTCTGAGCAGGCATTAAAAATGCAGAAAAAAATTATGCACAAAAATCTTTTAGATTTTTTTGCGCCATTTTTACGGCTCCCCCTACCATACCTTATGCCTGGCTGATGCATAATGTGGTTCAAGTGGTTACAAAGTGGTGCAATCTATGCATTGCAGCACTTTGTAAATTTGGTGCAGCGATTTTGGCCTTGTTGGGCCACATTAGTGTTAAAAAAATGACACTAATGTGCTGCAAGGAGGAGCTAGGGGCTCTTAAATATGCCCCTACATTTGCACAAATTTACATAGGGCTAGTTGTTAGAATATTACGTAAATAAAATTAAGGTAGCTATTTGCCCCTTAACTTGTAGTCCAGCACACACAGCTGTTTTAGTATGTCATATTTTTACATTCTTCTGGAGCAGTACATTTTTTAGATTTAATGAGTGGTTAATTCTTCAACATTCTTGGGCATTTTGAAGAGCCCCTAGCACCATTCAAACGCCACATTAGCATCATTTTTTTATGCTAATGTGGTGTTAGAAGGACAAAAACGCTGTGCCATATTTACAATGTGGTGCAACGCATGCATTGTGACACTTTGCAACCCTTTGCGCTATATTATGCCTGTGCCAGGCATAATGAATGCCAAGGGAGTGTTCCCCGTTAGGCCGGGCTTAATTCTTTTTCCTGCACTTTTAACACCTCCTCAGAGCAGGTGTGTTAGAAATGGGGTTTCTGGTTGGCAGTCAGTTTGCACTCTGTCCAAGCAGGGACCCTCACTCTAGTCTAGGCAATGGAGATACACACTTAGAAAAACCCTGATCATCCCCTTGGTAGCTTGGCACAAGCAGTCTGGCTTATCGCAAAGGCAATGTGTAAAGTATTTGTACCAAAACACAGAGTAACACAGAGAAAACACTACAAAATGGACACCACACCAACTTAGAAAAATAGGCAATATTTATTTAAATCAGACAAGACCAAAACGACAATAATCCAACATACACATGTCAAGACATTAATTTTTTAAATAAAAAGTCTCACTCCATAGAAAACAATGGAAATGTTGTTTTTACACAAAGTACCTGGTTTGCCTACAAAATATAGACGCACGGGCAAGCGTGCATCTGAAAAGTCAACGATGTGTTGATTCCTTACTTGCATTCTGTGAGGGCAGGCACTGCCCATTCAGGTGTAAGTGACCACTCCTCCCTCCGCTCTAGCCTAGATGGCCCATCAGGATATGCAAGCTACACCTCAGCTCGCTTTGTGTCACTGTCTAGTGGAGATTCACAAACAGCCCAACTGTCAGACAGACCCAGACAGGGAATGCACAAACAGGCAGAGTCACAGAATGGTTTAAGCAAGAAAACTGACAATTTAAACACCAACTTTACCAAAAGTTGTATTTTTAAATTGTGAGTTCAGAGACACAAACTCCTTATCTCTGTCTGCTCCCAAAGGGGAAGTGCACTTAAAAGTTATTAAAAGCCAGCTGCCCATGTTAACCTAAAAGAAAGATAGGGCTTGCAACATTAAAATGCACATTTGGCAGTATTTCACTGTTAGGACATGTCAAAGACATCAGTACATGTCCCACCTTTAGCATACACTGCACCCTGCCCATGGGGCTATCTAGGGCCTACCCTAGGTGTGCCTTACATGCATAAAAAGGGAAAGTTTGGGCCTGGCAAGTGGGTACACTTGTCAGGTCAAATCAGCAGTTTAAAACTGCAGACACCGCAGTGGTACGTCAGAGCCATGTTTATAGGGCTACTTGTGTGGGTGGCACAACCAGTGCTGCAAGCCCACTAGTATAATTTGATTTACAGAACCTGGGCATCTCTAGAGCACTTCACTAGGGAATTACTAGTAAATCAAATGTGGCAATCATGGAAAAGCCAATTACACATACAATTTACACAGGGAGCACTTGCACTTTAGCACTGGTCAGCAGTGGTAAAGTGCCAAGAGTACCAAAACAGCAAAAACAAAGTCCAGCACACAGTCAAACATAGGAAGCAGAGGAAAAAAGGACATGGGAGACCACACCAAAGATGCCAGGTCTAACAAGGTGTTAAAAGGAGGCTTCCTTTGGTTACCATGAGCCTCTGGGTGCTTTGCAGGATTAGCGTCAACATTTTTTACGCTAATCCTGTAAAGCGATGGACTAGCATAAAAAATTCTGACACTAGTCCCATAACTACTGCCATTGTGCTCCCTATTTTAAATACAGCGCACAGACGGTGGCGCTAGGGAGCGCTAAGAGGCGCAAGAATAGTGGCGCTGCACTGTGTGTAGCGCCACTTCTCTTAAATATGCCCTTCTGTTCTTTCAGCGCCTAGAATTAGAATTGGTCAGTAACTTGTATGTCTTATTTTAGTTCTGTAATCATAACCTCAGACACACTCCTTTTTTAGTTAAACAATAAAGATCCTTATTAAGGTAAGTCGTCTATCCTGGCCATCTCCTTTCCTCTGCAGGGAGGAGCTAAAACACCCTTCTTAGGGTCACTTTCAGGTACTTTTCTGGACCCTCTGGTGCTGATCCAGAGGTATGTTTCCTTCCCAAGCTCTCTGAATAAAGTGAGCTTGGAATCATTTAGGTGCTGCCACTACTCTGTAAAACAATTACTCAGTATGTGCTCCTTCATTATCAATCTACGACGCCCATCATAATCATTTACTTTGCTGCCCTTCACTTAATCATCTAATGCTGTACTTGATTAATCATCAAAGGCTACCTATGACTGATGGGACTGCTTCTGGCTATCCCTGAACTTAAGGTGATATGTTTTTTTGGGTTAAACCAAACTTCACAATAAGGGCTTCCTTCAAGGTGGCATAGCTGATCCGATCACCTTTCTCAAGGGCCAATAATGTATCCCTCTTAGTAGTGGACATATGTTTGTGCTTCCACAGCTAGCCTTCAGCCCTCCTCAGGGACTCTATACATACACAAGGCCATGTCATATGCCTCAAAGCATGTGTCTAAGTAATTTCCCACAACAAAACTAGGCACAAGGTCTGCAGTCCCTTTAATCCCCCCTAGGCACTTCACAGTCATTGAGACTCTCTTTGCTTTCTGGTCCAAATCTTTCTAGCTCGCCTAATGGGTCAGCAGTAGTTTCTTCTTCTCTAGGGTCAACCTTTTCTCCTTAAGGGCCACAATAGCTTCTGCCTCAGCTGGAGCCTTCTTTTCTTCAGCCACCAGGTCCTGCTTCTTTTCTTCTAAGGCTAGTGTAGCCAGCTGTTATTTTAGTGGTCTCTATGCCTTCCTTTCCTCTATTTCCCATGGGCTTAGGCTGTGGGGGGATAGCTCTCTTCCTGCTCTAGACAAGTCTGGGGTCACTGCAGGATCATCCTCCTCTTCCTCTCACTCTCAGGCCACTACAATGTAATTTTCTTTTTCCTCCAACTCATCCTTATCTCTACTCCAATAGAGGAAGTTATATACAGACTTCCTCTCCTCCCATACTCTGAGGGCTGAAGCTTTCAGTGCTACCCAGTTCCACTTACATTCATCATCATCAAATAACTTTATTTCGGCCACAAGGGCCATAAAAGCACATAATGACACAATAACTATATAAAATATATACAGTACATATTAAAAGAATAAAACCTAAGTGCTCTTCAAGGGCAATTTCAATACATTGTTGCTAAACCCATCACACAGAGGAACTTGGCAACAGCAATGACCAAAGTCAAGCAAGTGTCTGATCTAAGAATTTGAAGGGCAGCACGGGACCCGCCGACTCCCAGCAATCTACAGGCAGGGGCCAGCCATGTCCTACGAGAGGCAGCATAGGCAGGGCAAACAAACAAAACATAAGGAAGATTTTCAATAGGTGCTTTACAAGCTGGACAAGTAATTATCCCCTCAGGTGACCAACGGCTATTAAGTTATCTTAATGGCAAGGTTCCTACATGAAACTGGAAGTACAATTTCCTTTCTCTAGGCACAGAGATTATATCCCAGAAAGCCTCATATTTGCATATATTTTTTAGGTCAGTACAATCATATGACAGTCTAGAGTGAAGTGCTATCCCAGAAGTTCATTGAGCCCAAGTGAATAAAGTGATTCTTTGAAAAGTCTGAGCCAGGGAATATTAAGAGAGCGATCAGTTTCTAAAATGACCTGCAGGGCTGCAGTAAAGGAGGCAAGCTCTGGA
Organism: Pleurodeles waltl; assembly: GCF_031143425.1. NCBI lineage: Eukaryota > Metazoa > Chordata > Amphibia > Caudata > Salamandridae > Pleurodeles > Pleurodeles waltl. Next base: position 824,793,404 of record NC_090444.1, read on the forward strand.
GTAGTCCAGAGATGCTGCTAATACAAGAGAGGACGTAGGCGAGCCTTATAGCCTATGCCCTTCATGCCTAAGTCCTCCTTAAAGAAAGGAAATAGTGGAGTGCTTGACAGAAGAGAAACACGATTTCTTAAAAAATTGTTTTTAGAAGTTGATAGTTCGTGAGCTTTGACATAGCCCCATAGTTCGTCCCCACAGAGAGCCGAACTCACAGCCTTAGCTTCGTAAATCTGAAGTGAAGGGCGTATTTCCTTAGTGTATGAAAGATTAAAATCCTTAATTAAAACCGCTGTAGTTTGCTTTAGTTTTAACATCTGCTTTGCAGCATGTGACTTCCAAGACATTTTCTCTGTTAACATTAAGCCCAGGTAACTAAATGTGTTCACCTCCTCAAGTGGAGTACCTTTGAGCATGAACTTTCCTTAGAAGGATATATGAGGATTGAACATCTTCAATTTGGTTTTGGAAGTATTGATTTTCAGACCCTGTGCGAAACAAAATTCCTCAAAACACGTAAGGAGTTTTCGTAATCCGCTTGGGGTTTTAGATATCAAAAGTGTATCATCCGCAAATAGCAGGACGGAATTTTGTGTGTGCCTAATGATGGTGCGTCAGCCTCCACTCTGAGTAAGGAGGAAACAATATCATTAATATTCAAAGAAAACAAAGTGGAGGCAAGGACTCACCCTTGAGGTACTCCCCTTGACACCAGGATTCTGTCAGTGAGCTGCACCCTGTCACTCCACCTAACATGCGCATAATTATCCTCGTGAAGCCGTATTAACGATGCAAGAATATGCTCGGGGATTGCCATCAAAGAAATTACTTTCCACAGCTTATTACGAGGCCCTAGAACAAACGCGGATCTCAAATCCACAAAGGCAACATACAAATTCCCTTTGCAAATAAAAACTGTCTTCCAATATAAAAGCAAGAACCTGAAGGCTTGGTGAAAAGTGGAAATTTTCTTACGAAAGCCAGTCTGTAGTGGACTAAGTAGATCACACTCAGTCAGCCAATCTTGGATCTTGCCCAAAAGGCAGTGACAAAACACTTTCTGCACACAATCTAATAGGGTAATTGGCCTATAATTACAAGGGAGGGCTCTATCACCCTTCTTAAAAATCGGCACTACATTAGCACCCTTCCATGACTCAGGGTTTGGTGTCCCAGTAGCTATTACATTTGATATGATAGTAATATATCTTGACCATGTGTCAGTGTCAGTTAGGAATGGGTCCCCCAGAACACCATCAGGACCAGGCGCCCTCCTGCGTTCTAAAGTATCCAGTGAACATACTATATGCGAGGGAAAACAATTGCGTTGATGGAGGGCTAGGGATTGGGTTAATAATGGAACAAGAGTCCTTATCATGTTCCGAAACTGTACTACAATTATCAGGAGTACATTCTGCTAAAATGATCTACCCACTCCATTGGAGCAATATTCATTGCAATATTCAATGCGCAATTTTAGGGCCGCAAGCCATCAGGGACCAAAATTTGCTACAAGTCCTCTCATGTGAAGCGACATTAAGGGCATACCACCACTTATCATCTTGCTCACGCTTGGCTTTATAAACAGCTAATTTATAAGACTTCCTAGCTGAACAAATGGCATCTACATCCTTAGGTTTAATAGCTTGGATTGAATGTTTGTTCAATGACCGACATTCTTTATTAAACTAGCAATGTCTACCCTTGGGCCTCCCACCACCAGAGACTATGGTGGTCATTACAACCCTGGCGGACGGTGTTAAAGCGGCGGTAAGACCGCCAACAGGCCGGCGGTAAAACATTTGCAATTATGACCGTGGCGGCAACCGCCAACAAAGACAGCCACTTTAACACTCCGACCGCCACGGCGGTACAAACAAACAGCGCGGCGGTCGCCGCCAACAGACAGGTGGGAGATAATGTACCGCCCACACTATTACAACCCACCAATCCGTCACCTTTTCCGGGGCAGATTCACCGCGGATAACAACACGGCGGAAACAGGAATTCCGAAGGGAAAACGCTCACCTCTACACACCCCACGAGGAACGAGGACACCATGGACCCGGAACTCCAAAATTATTCCTGCAATCGTCTTCCTGCTCCTCTACCAGGAGCACGAACGTCGGCGGCGAAGACCACGGTGAGTACTGCAACTACGTCACAGGGGAGGGGGAGGGAAAAGAGAGTGACACACACACGCAACACCCCCACCCTCACCCACTACAACACACACACTAATGCATATTAATACATCACAGTTACACCCCCAACCCCTCCCCCCGGAAGATTGCAAAGACAATAGAAAATGAGTGTAACCATTGTAATACATTAAAATCAAGTAGGCAAAAATATATATATATACACCATTTACAAAATATATACCAAGCATAGTAGTCCAGGTAGTGTTCCAATTAAGTCCATGGAACACTGGGCCCACACGGTACAGGAGAGGCCCACACAAGATCCCCGACCATGACAGAGAGAACACTGCAGGGGCATCAGAGAGCAACTAAACAGGCACCTCAGGGGGAGGGAAAGGGGGGGCACCTCAGCCGGTTGAGTGCACAACGCCAAATCCACAAGGGGGCCAAATGCCCACTGTTCAATCCTGGGGAGTGCAAAGCCACAGTCTCTCAAGTCTCTACAGTGGGTGGGTTGCCCACTGTTTAATCCTGGGGAGTGCAAAGCCACAGGCTCTCAAGTCTCTACAGTGGGTGGGTTGCCCACTGTTCAATCCTGGGGAGTGCAAAGCCACAGTCTCTCATGTCTCTACAGTGGGTGAGTTGCCCACTGTTCCATCCTGGGGAGTGCAAAGCCACAGTCTCTCAATTTCTCTACAGTGGGCCACTGTTCCATCCTGGGGAGTGCAAAGCCACAGTCTCTCAAGTCTCTACAGTGGGTGGGTTGCCCACTGTTCCATCCTGGGGAGTGCAAAGCCACAGTCTCTCAAGTCTATACAGTGGGTGGGTTGCCCACTGTTCCATCCTGGGGAGTGCAAAGCCACAGTCTCTCAAGTGGATAACAGTCTCCAGTGGTTCTGGAGGGGGCATGGTGCCCAGAGTGCTTCATCCTGCTAAGGACAGAGGTAGTGGATGGATCTCTCCACTGGTTCTGGAGGGGGCATGGTGCCCAGAGTCCTTCATCCTGTTAAGGACAGAGGTAGTGGATGGATCTCTCTCCACTGGTTCTGGAGGGGGCATGGTGCCCAGAGTGCTTCATCCTGCTAAGGACAGAGGTAGTGGATGGATCTCTCCACTGGTTCTGGAGGGGGCATGGTGCCCAGAGTGCTTCATTCTGCCCGTGACGGACTCAGTAGCGTCAGTGCCCTTGGCGCTCATGGGCTAGCGGTGCTTGATACGGCGGTGCCCTGTTCAGCGGTGCTTGAGGCAGCTGTGCCCTGTTCAGCGGTGCTTGAGGTGGCGGTGCCCTGTTCAGCGGTGCTTGAGGCGGCGGTGCCCTGTTCAGAGGTGCGTGAGGCGGCGGTGCACTGTTCAGCGGTGCTTGAGGCGGCAGTGCCCTGTTCAGCGGTGCTTGCGGCGGCGGTGCCCTGTTCAGCGGTGCTTGAGACAGCGGTCTCCATTGCTGGGACTCAGCTGCTGGCGGTCCTTCATGGCCCAGTAGGGCTTTTGCTGGCGGTCCTTCATGGCCCAGCGGGGCTTGTGCTGGCGGTCCTTCATGGCCCAGCGGGGCTTTTGCTGGCGGTCCTTCATGGCCCAGCGGGGCTTTTGCTGGCGGTCTTTCATGGCCCAGCGGGGCTTGTGCTGGCGGTCTGGCGGTCCTTCATGGCCCAGCGTTTTTTTTTGCTGGCGGTCCTTCATGGCCCAGTGGGGCTTTTGCTGGCGGTCCTTCATGGCCCAGCGGGGCTTGTGCTGGCGGTGGCCTTCTGGGCAGCTGGGCTGGTGCTGCGGTGGCCTCCTGGGCAGCTGGGCTGGTGCTGGCGGTGGCCTCCTGGGCAGCTGGGCTTGTGCTGGCGGTGGCCTCCTGGGCAGCTGGGATGGTGCTGGCGGTGGCCTCCTGGGCAGCTGGGCTTGTGCTGGCGGTGGCCTCCTGGGCAGCTGGGCTGGTGCTGGCGGTGGCCTCCTGGGCAGCTGGGCTGGTGCTGGCGGTGGACTCCTGGGCAGCTGGGCTTGTGCTGGCGGTGGCCTCCTGGGCAGCTGGGATGATGGCGGTCTTCTCCGCCGTGCTGCTCTTCCCAGACTTGCTGACCTTCTTGTGGCCCTTCCCCACCTTGGAAGGTGACTCAGCTGACTCCACACTCCCACCTGTACCCCTGGGAGCGGCTTTGGTGGCCGGAGTCTTCCCCCTCTCCAGCCGGGCACTGGGCAACTTCTGATGCTTCACAGGTGGGGGACTGTCTGTGCTGTGGCTCCGTGCCACACTGGCTGCCCTGGTGGCCAGTGCACTCCATATTCCGGTGACTACAGGCACCACTGGTCCCGGGGATGTTGTGGCTGAGGTGCTAGTTCGGGACCTATGAGACGGACGGGGTGGGGGAGGTGTGGGAAAGAGGTAAAGGTTGGACAGGAAAAGTTTTTTTGACACACTGGGACGGGTAGATGGAGGGGGTTTGGGAGTGGAGGAAGAGGTTGTGGTTGTAGGAGGTGTTCGTTTGCTGACTTTGGGTGAAGATGCATGCGCTGGAGGCTGTTGTGAGGTGGATGGCTGTTGGGTGGGTGTGTGCCTGCGTTTGTGTATCTTCAGAGGGGGCGTCACAGGCACACTGGGAGAGGACACAGGGGACGTGTGAATGGTAGTGGGGGTGGTGACTGCACGTGAGCGTGGTGTGGTGGTGGGTGTGCTAGAGAGGGACGTAGTTGCTGTAGAGGTAGTGCATTCAGGTGTGAGTGTAGACGAGACAGGGAGGGAGGAGGGAGACGAGGAGGAGGGGGACACAGTTGAGGCAGTGGATGTTGGTGTGTCTGCATGTGTGTGATGCTTGCGTGAGTGCCTGTGGGATGTGTGGTGCTTATGTTTGCCTGAGCTTCCCTTGTGTGTTGACGTGTGTGCATGATGGTCTGTAGGTGTGCTTGGGATAGGCTGAGGTACAGGGGATTGGGTCGGGTGGAGGAAGTTGGAGGGGGGAGGCTAGACACAGGGACAATGGCTGCCATCAGTGCTGAGGCCAGAGTCTGAAAAGCTCGCTGAAGGGCCGCCTGACCAGAATGAATGCCCTCCAGGAATGCATTGGTTTGTTGCAACTGCCTTTCTACACCCTGGATGGCATTCAAAATGGTAGACTGCCCAACAGTGAGGGACCTGAGGAGGTCAATGGCCTCCTCACTGAGGGCAGCAGGGGTGACTGGGGCAGGGCCTGAGGTGCCTGGGGTGAAGGTGATGCCCACCCTCCCGGGTGAGCGGGCACGGGGCGAAGGCTGAGGGGCTGCTGGGAGGGCGGTGCTGGAAGGGGGAGTGATGGCTGTACCTGTAGATGGGGGTGGCACAACAAGGGAGCTCCCATCAAAGGACGAGTCTGTGTCACTGGTCTCAGCACCTGTCCCCGCCGTTGAGCTCCCCTCGCCCTCCGTCCCACTGGTGGAGTCCGATTCCATAGTGTGGCCCTCCATGGCCATGTGGGATGCAGCCCCCTGGTGCTCCGGTGCCACTGCTCCTCTGCCTGATGATGCTAATGCACACAAGAACCGGGAGACCACAAAAAGGGAGGGACGACAGAAGAAAGACATGTTGAGTGCATGCATTACCGCTACCGTTGGCGGACACGACAGACACAGAAGCCCCCTGCACTATGCCGCGCTCTTGGGCTCCACGGTTCAATTCCTGGGAAATGGCCTACAAGGCTATGGATGACATCTGCACACATAGATGACACAGGGGCATGACTAGGTGTAGTTGTCACTCTACAGAGGTGGGGTGGGGTGCCACATGGCCTGCCTTACAGAGGGACCTTGCCTACGAAACTCGCCCTGGCCTAGGGAAACCCACAGCCCACCTCCCCCACCCAGACCCCTCCACTGCGCGCAAAGTCAGCAGAATGCGAATGTACTCACCCCCTTGTGGCTGCTGTGATGCCCTCAAGTGCCCATCCAACTCCGGGTGCGCCACCGCCAGGATCCTGAACATCAGGGGGGTCATGGTGCGACAGACACCCCTCCCACGTTGGGAGGCCATCCCCAGCTGAGCCTCCGCCGTCTTCTTGCTCCAGCGGCGAATGTCCTCCCATCTTTTCCGGCAGTGGGTGCTCCGTCTGTGGTAGACCCCCAGGGTCCGGACGTCCTTGGCGATGGCACGCCAAATATGTTTTTTTTGGTGGGCGCTGACCTACATGATTTGTACAGGGGGAAGAGAAAGTTATTACCAACTGCACCATCAAAGTGATTGGCCCCCATCACTACCCTTGCCATGTGGCACATGCACTCACCGTCATTTCATGCAAGCTGCACTCTCACCCCTTCCTTCTTACATCCACCCCTGTCCACACAGGCATAGCCCATTCATCATGCTCCCATTGTACTTACCTGTTTGTCTGGAGGACCGTAGAGTAGCGTGTACTGGGGGAGGACCCCGTCCACGAGTTTCTCCAACTCCTCCGATGTGAAGGCAGGGGCCCTTTCCCCAGACACTCGAGCCATTGTCTCTTCCAGACCGAGGTCACAGCAGCACTTGCAGTGTAGGTCCTCTCCTGTCGAAGATCAGGTATCGAGTGATTGTACAGATAGAAAATGGCGGTCACGTCCACGGCGGTCCGTACCGTCACCGCCGGCGTACATCGTCATTGGCTCCTGGGACCCATAGGGTCCAATGTTAACCAATGCAGCATTGCGCTGCGGTCTTCGACCGCTTACCGCGACAGTGAACAACGCCAGTGCAGTTACCTCACATCCCACTGACCCACTTTAGAGGTCAGGCAGCCGCCATTTCAGGGTCACAAATGGCTTCATTTTCAACTGTGTCACACATACCTAGGCCTAGACTCAACACACATACAGGCCACTTTTTGAGTATGAATGGTGTTCTGTGTAAGCTGTAGGCACGTATCTCTGAGTTGTTTGACTCTGTGATCGCTGTTGTCCTTCATAAGCACCGACCGCTGGGACATGTGAGGAGATGGCGGCATCATCCGGTGTACTGACCGTTGGTGGACCTGTCGACAATGGAGGAAAGACATGTGATAATCGCATATAGGCTTGACCGTGCCACAATCCAGGAACTGTGTACCCAGTTGGAGCCAGACCTGATGTCAGCTATCCGCCATCCCACAGGAATCCCCCCTCAAGTGCAGGTGCTGTCAGTGCTGCATTTCCTTGCAAGTGGGTCATTTCAAACAACAGTGGCCATAGCATCAGGGATGTCCCAGCCTATGTTTTCCAACGTGTTGTCCAGAGTGTTGTCTACCCTGCTGAAACACATGCGGAGCTATATCGTTTTCCCTCAGGTGGAGGATTTGCCTACAGTGAAAGGTGATTTCTATGCCCTGGGACGTATCTTCAACATCATAGTTGCCATTGATGGGACCATGTGGCTTTGGTACCCCCCCACAGGAGTGAACAGGTGTACAGAAACCGGAAGAGTTCTCATTTGATGAATGTACAGATGTTATGTTTGGCAGACCAGTACATCTCCTATGTGAATGCCATATTCCCTGGCTCAGTGCATGACACTTACATCCTGCGGAATAGCAGCATCCCTTATGTGATGGGTCAACTCCAGAGGCACCGTGTGTGGCTATTAGGTGAGCACCTGGAAGCTAGTCAGTGGGAATGGTTGTGTGGGTCTGGGGATATCCGTCCAGGTTAGTATGTGTCTAACAGTTGTCCCTTGCCATTTGCAGGTGACTCTGGTTAGCCCAACTTGTCATGGCTACTGACCCAAGTGAGGAATCCCAGGACAAGGGCAGAGGAACGCTACAATGAGGCCCAGGGGCGAACTAGGAGGGTGATCGAGCGGACCTTTGGCCTCCTGAAGGCCAGGTTCAGGTGCCTCCATATGACAGGTGGTTCCCTATTCTCACCAAAGAAGGTGTGCCAGATCATCGTGGCCTGCTGTATGCTTCACAACTTGGCTTTGCGACGACAGGTGCCCTTTCTGCAGGAGGATGGTCCAGATGGTGGTGTTGTTGCAGCTGTGGAGCCTGTGGACAGTGAAGACGAGGAAGCAGAGGAAGAAGTCATGGACAACAGGGACTCAGTGATCCAGCAATATTTCCAGTGAGACACAGGTAAGAATACAAACCTGCCTACTACATGTACTTAAACACTACTACCTCTCTACTGTCTGTCGTTTTCACCCAGTTTATGGTCACTGAGTTGTCACTTTCCCTTATGATTTCACAGATGTGGGTCCCACTGTGTGACATCTGCTTTGATTCCTCATGGACCAGAGCTGTGTGACATAGGTATGTTGCCATTGCCAATGAAAAAGCTTTTTGCCACAGTTATTGCTAATACAGTATTCCGAAATCACAGACTCCTGATTTGTTTGTGCTTTAAGGGTGTTTATTTAAGTGCTCAATATTGGAGGGGGTTGTAAAATGGTGAGGGGTGATGGTGGAGGAATGTCCATGGCAGAGTCCAGTCTAATAGTCTCACAGGTGCATTGCCCAAATGGGCATAGGAAGTGGAGCTAGGGCAGTTTAAGTATGGACAGGGTGACAAAGTGGGACTGTAGGATGACTATCAGGGTGGTCTCATTTCTTGGCAGGGGTCTTGGCATCGTTCTATTTCTTTGTCCTGGATCTCAGGGACCGTTTGCGAGGTGGTTCTCCATCTGCAGGGGGTGGGGTGCTGGTGTGGTGCCTCCTGTCCACTAGCGCCGGTGGAGGTGGTGGGCAGTTCATCATCCAGGCTAGTGTCAGGGGCCCCTTGTAGTGCCACAGTATCCCTCCTGGTGTTGAGTACTTCCTTCAGCACCCCTACTATGGTGCCCAGGGTGGAATTGATGGTTCGGAGTTCATCCCTGAAGCCCATATACTGTTCCTCCTTCAGACGATGGGTCTCCTGAAACTTGGCCAGTACCGTTGCCATTGTTTCCTGGGAGTGGTGGTAGGCTCCCATGATGGAGGAGGGGGCCTCGTGGAGAGTGGGTTCCCTGGGCCTGTCCGCCCCCTGTAGCACAGCAGCCCTACCAGTTCCCCTGTGTTCCTGGGCCTCCGTCCCCTGGACTGTGTGCCCAATACCACTGCCCCCAGGTCCCTGTTGTTGTTGGGGTGGTGGGTTAGCCTGGGTTCCCTGTAGTGGTGGACACACTGATGATTGACGTGTCCTGGGGACGGAGGTATGGGCCCGCTGGGTGGGTGCTGTGCTGGTGTTTCCAGAGGGGGGAAGCTCTGTAGTGGCCTGTGACTGGGTGTGGGGAACCGTCTGTCCCGAGGTCCCCGATGGGCCGGGCTGGTCATCTAGATCCAGTTGGACAGAGGTGCTGTCATCACTGTGGGCCTCTTCTGTTGGTGATGTGGACATGTGTCGACCCTCCAGTCCGGTGACGTTGGGTAGGGGTCCTGCAGGGGTATAAAAGCATGATTATTGCATCTGTGTGTGTCAAGGTGTGCAATGGGTGGGTGACCGTGTACCCCAGTGCTAGCATTCCTGTGTGGTACCTTGTGTGATGATGGTTTAGGGGGATGTATGGGTATGTGCAGTGGGCATGCTTTAGTGATGGGTGTCCATGCTTTGGTGTTGCATGCAGGGTTTGGTGTTTGGATGGGTGGTTTGTGATAGTGGGACATTTGTGAGGAGTAGGAGTGATGGGGTGAGGGTGTGGTGGGGGTATGTGCTGGCATGCAGGTAGGGTGGGGGATGTAATAGAAAAGCTTTGACTTACCAGAGTCCATTCCTCCACCTACTCCTGCGAGGCCCTCAGGATGCAGAATCGCCAAGACCTGCTCCTCCCATGTTGTTAGTTGTGGGGGAGGAGGTGGGGGTCCGCCGCCAGTCCGCTGAACCGCCAGGTGGTGTCTGGAGACCACGGAACACACCTTCCCCCATAGGTCGTTCCACCTCTTCCTGATGTCCTCCCGATTTCTTGGGTGTTGTCCCACTGCGTTGACCCTGTCCACTATTCTTCGCCATAGCTCCATCTTCCTTGCAATGGAGGTGTGCTGCACCTGTGATCCGAATAGCTGTGGCTCTACCCGGACGATTTCCTCCACCATGACCCTGAGCTCCTCCTCCGAGAACCTGGGGTGTCTTTGCCGTGCCATGGGGTGGTGTAGGTGATGTGTGGGGTGGTGTGTGGGGTGATAAGTGTGCTGATATGTAGTGGGGTGTTGTGTGAGGTGCGTGGAAGTTATGTGGGTGATGGTGTTGTGCGCCTGTGGATGCTAGTGTTGTTGATGGTGGTGTCTCTCTCTGGCTTTCGTTCGTGATTTGTGGTCGTAAGGGTTTGTGGATGATGTGGGTGTGTGTTTTATATTGTATTGAGCGTGTGGGAGTGGTGTGTGTATGTGTATCAGGTGTGTGTATTTCGAATTGTCCAATGTGGCTGTGTTTTGGAGATGTGTGTGTATTTTGAGCACGGGGGTGTGTACCGCCAATGGAATACCGCGGTTGAAAGACCGCTGCGTGGATTCGTGTGGTGATAGTGTGGGTGTATTTCTGTTGGCGTGACGGTGGAGGTTTTGTTTTCGCCAGTTTATCACTGACCTTTGGTGTGGCGGACTTTTGTGGGTGTCTGAATTTTGGCGGATTCCGAACTGTGGGTCATAATAGCTGTGGTGGAATTCCGCGGCCGCGGAGGTGTGGTGGCGGTCTTCTGCACGGCGGTAAGCGGCTTTTACCGCCAATGTCATAATGAGGGCCTATATCCACTGTAAAATGGGCCGCAAAACCCTCAAAGCATTAGGTATGAATTAAACATATTTACTCATTGGGAATTGCGGAACCCGCCTCTAAACACATCAATGAGGTCTTCAGAACATCATTGGCAGCACTAATATTATCTAGTCGGGCCAAAAGCTTCTTCCAATGCAGGTGGCGTTTGTCATTAGCCAAACCAATTCCCAGGGGTGATATAGCTTGGGTATTGATCATAAACATTTGATTGCACAGAGTGGACATGTGGACTGAGAGTGGGTTATGATCACTCTCAGTTCTCTCAATAACCATCACATCGATGACTAGGGGCCACAATCTTATATCAACTAAGAAATAATCAATCCTGCTAGTGCAGTTGACCTTGTTATAAGTATGGCAACCCTTTGTATCAGATTCAGTCCTATCATTGAGTGCTCTGAGCCCAAATTCAATAGTCAAAGACTTTGCCTGAATGACAACTTGCGAAAACCTTTTGATTGGCAGAATGTCCAAGGCGAGAACAGACCACACCTGATGCTCCTCATGAGTAAACCCAAGTTCATCCCAATCAAGAGGTTCAAACATGACATTGAAATCACCTGCACAATAATTTTATAATGCTGGGGACATTTCCGCAGAAATGTCACCAGGAAACAACAGGTTTTGGAGGCCCGACCCTCTAGCATTGATGTTAAAAATGATCACAACTGTATTTACCCCAAATGATAACTGAAGACCTAATAAGGCAGGGGAATCGATGGATAGCTGAGATATGCAACAATTTAGTGATGTTCTGGCCCAAATAGTTAAACCACCAGAAGGTCTACTCCTGGTACTAGAAAGAGCAGGAATATAAAATTTAAATAGCCATACGAAAAAGTGGATCAATCGACTATGTCTCCTGGAGGAGACATAGGTTATGTTCCTCAATAAAAGAAGTAAAGGTTGGAAGGGGAGGACAGATCTTAAACCTGCCATGTTCCAGGAATCATATTGCACCCCAACTCTTTGGGGAGCTGCCCTAACCATAGATGTGATATTCCCACAATTGGCTACCTGATTTTGATTTGTCAGATGAAATTGGTTGGGGGTAGGTGCAGTGCCCTCACAATTGGCCAGGAGGTTCTGGGTTGACTGGTGGAATCTATCTAAGGGAGCTGACCTGACAATAGATGTAATGTTCTCACAATTAGCTGCCTGATACTGAATTAACAGATAGGGTAGACGTGGGGAAGAGAGTGCGATATTATCACAATTGACCAATTGGTCCTGAGTGAACTGATGGAGTATATCAAAAAGAGGAGCGTCAATGCTTGTGGCGTCAACAATAGAAGAAACAACCAAACCAGAGACAATTGTTTCATGTGAGGCAGATGGTAAATCAACAAGGGTATCAGATGGTACCTCAAGTCAATCGTTCTCATTAAGAACAGATAGGTTACCTGCTGAATGGTGGGTAAGCCAAGCCCCATGATATGTGGGGAACCTAGGGTATTTGAACTGAATACAAGATTGCCCAGGGGCACTTGTCCTCGCGTCTAGGGCCACCAAATTATCCACCATGCTTCTGTCCCTAAGTGTCAACCTTATCATGTGATAGTGTGTATCTTGATCAGGTCTTTAAACTGCTTCAATTATATCCTCATGTTCTACAGAATAGCAATCTCTCACAGGGCAAATCCAAAGGATCGCTTTGTTTCTGACAGAATCTCCCCCTTCCGTTTGGGCCAATGGATGCAATTTAGAGACATTGACCATTAAAATAGTGTTATTAAATTGGGGCCGGTCAGTAACAGGCTGTACAGCTCGATTTGGGACATTATCATTCATAGGTTTAGAAATTTGACAGCAGAACCTTGGTTCCTTGCCCACACCTAAGCTGTTGTGTGTGGAAGCCTGATAAGAGTTCCCAGTCTTGTCACCTACTGGAAGTTGGCCAGCCCAAGGTGCTAAACCAACAGCAGCAGGACACAATACACAAATATGAGTCTCATTACAACTAGTCAAGGGTAATTTGGGTAACTTCACCGGGTGGCACGAGGGATTAAACGTGGGACTACAAATACGATCCATGATCGTCGTGGCATCTAAAAGAATTAACTGTTTGACTACTGAGATTAAAGAATTTACCATAGATTTAAGCTCTGACACCTCACTCTTTAGATCTTGTATACATGATATGTACTGAGCACAGGACCGATCTGAGTTCATGTTTGTATCTACTGCTCCACCCACCATAGTACTTAGGTCAGGATCTTCATATTGGTCTGAAATATAGTTTAGGGGGCTGAAGCGGTTGCTGCATTGAAGATCGTCACTATCAGCGAGTGATGGCTCATTCACTGATATTAAGGGGACATGGGTGATAATATTCCTGCCCTTCCCCTGCCCTGTAGTAGCTAAAACCTGTGGCCCACACTTTTTAAACATATCTGGGATTTTCTTATGACACATACCCTTCCTAACTGGGAAGCACTCACACTCGGTATCATTGGAGACTCTATCCGGGGAGGAGGTTAAAATGTCCTCACATTCAGGCAGGAGATTATCAATTCTATCCATAACACAATTGTTAGCTTCATGCTGTTGCCTTTTTCATTTTTTTGTTAGCACCAACCCTGCCCTGCCCTCAATCACTTTCCTTTTGCCCATCAAAAGACCTTGATCAGCGGATGAGCACTTAATAGTCAATTAGATCAATAGACCAACCCACAAGAGGCTACAACAGTACAAAAAAACCAGCAAGGCCTACTTGATGGTAAATGTTAGGGGGGTGGCCCAGCCCAGCCTCCTTTGGGCCCGACGGGTGTGGACAGGCTTTGCCCGGGCACATCCTGTGCGAGTCCCGCGCTGCGGTGGATGCCCAGCCCTTTATAGCACTCATTGGTGTGAGGAGTGTGAGCAGCCGTGCCAGAAATTGGCCTCCTCCTGGGACCAAAGAGCAGTCTGGGATATGTCGTCCCCCTCCGGATGTTGTTGTGTAGTGTTTTAGTTATAGCTCCACACATGTTATTTTAGCGAACTAGGCCTGCCGCTGTGCACTTTAACCTAGATATATTTTATTCAGCTTTGTTTATTATTTTAACAATAGCGACATTTGTGGTCTTGTTTTATTTTTCTATATCTAGTTGTTCTTTGCCTAGGCCAGCACTGCGTTATTAAACAAGACATTTCTTTCACTCTGTGCTTTTCTCAAGGCTGCAGTAAGATAGGTTGCCGGTAAACGTTGTAATGCTTTGTCTCTAGTGTTCATAGAAACATACACATCCTTACGTACGGGCATTTTCTCAGAACATCAGCTGTTTTATTAAAAAAACACTTCTCTGTCCCATACATGGGAGAGGGAGATTCCAGCCAGTTGACCATGACTGTATGCTGACTGCTGAACGCTTCGCTACAGCTGCTAATGTAGACTACAGGCCTCTTACTCAGGTATGAGGGATGATGTCTTCCCAGGGGAACCTGAAGGGCAGAACTAGAGCTTAACATGCTGTGCTCTAACATAGCCTAGGTCGTAATTATTTTAATGATTCTAGTGACAATATAGAAGCGTTATTTTTATGCTTTAATCTCCTCGTCGCTATTTTAATCCTGTCATGCTTTATCGTCGTGGTTATTGCAGTACATGCATTATTATCTAAGATGCAGTTGCTTCATTAAAACCTTAGTGAAACATATACTGCCTCTTATTATCCTTGCATATGTGAGACTAATGTAAATGAGAGAAACGGATGCGATCTGAGTGACCACGATTTCCCTGAGGAATCATTTGTGTCATGCGCTCAGCTGCCCAGTCATCCCTGCTCTTGAGTAGAGATGAGCCACTGCTAGTTAGCCGGAGCAAAACCTGGATTAGGCTGACAGGTGTCGCCTGTAGTGGGTTCAGACTCTGTCCCCCACAGCGAGAGTGATTCTGCTGTCCAAATCCAGTAGACTCATTAGAATAATGAGAGCCTACGCGACATGGCGACACCAACATTTTGTCAGGCTTTTTTGGGTCCTCCTGAGTATCACTGTCTCACTATATACAAAGACACCTCAGTACTATATACGGAGACTTCCATGGTGTTGAGGATTTTCCTCCTCAGCTAAGTAGGGAGTACCTAACTAAAGCTGTAGGGTTATTTAAGCTTGAACCATTCAAAGGATAATCCCCATTTGGTGTGCTTATCTCTGAACAAAATTAACCATTCATCATGGCAAATCCGCAACAGGTAGCAATCGCAGTCAATATGCAACAACCCCTTACTGCACATTTACTGGTACATGGCCTAACAGCCCAGGGGGGGGCAGTTACATTTGTTGTTGAGGCTCATCCAGCCTATAGAACAGAATTTTTTTATACTTGGGTCACATTTCCAGCAGCTGATGGGAACACAAATACATTTCATTACTATACACCTGCAAAAATACCTGCACAATACAGAGCACATACATATCTAGAAATACCACTATCTTATCAAGAACATAATAATTTGCTTGATCGCACCCTACCCCACACAATTTTACATGTTAGGTTAGGTCCTCTAAGTAATGATGATCCTACCTGGCCTTTATTGGCCACTTATACACCTCACCCGGCTGCAGCGAACTTAACAGCAGCTAAAGTCAGTCACTTAAATGCTGAGCTGAGGGCAATATACAGACGATTAGTACAGTTTGAAATGCAAACAGTAAACACAAACCCAGCAGGTACTGCTCCGGCGCAACAACATGCATTCGATCGTGGGTAAAGCACCCGCCAAATGAGAAGAGATTCCGTTTTGGTTAGCTCAAAAAATAAACGCACTGGAAGCAGTATTTTCCCAAACGGGACCTCAGGATAAGCTAGAATATTAATTATGTGCTTGCCATTTGGGATGGTTCCCATATAGATAACTGCAATACGTGGGCAAGGTATTTGCCACCCTCTGTACTACCGCACATAGTACACCGACACTTGCCACATTACCGGAAGTGTTGAAACAAATTCAAGACGAATACGGGCTGCCCCAGCCCTGGACTTGGGGATGCAACTAATGGGCACAGTATCCTCAATTATATTAAGTAATCTTAAAGGGGAAGCGGTCGCACTAGCAGTGTGCATGCAGCTCTGGGATGTTCCTCCACAGGATCAAGAACGTGAGCTGCAAAGGATTATTGCAGAGACATTCTCTAGCATTGGTCGAGATAGTCTGGGGGCCAGACCTACAAAAGCACAATTCCAGGGTAAATCTAACAAAGATTCTACCAAGCAAGCTCCTGAGGGTACTAAGAAATGCTGGGATAAAAAACAACAAACACCTAAAAAAGAAAGGGGAGAATCTCCGCATACGGAGACCGCACAACATAGATATAATCTCAGAAATTGAGATAATATAAAAACGCCTGACAGATATCAATATACTGATACATGCCAATCTCGTTCCTTTCAGGTCTCACCGGAAAAACGCAGTGAGAGAGGTGGGCGGTCAGAGCGAAGAACTGAGTACGTGAAACCGAGACAGGAATCACAACGCTCAACAGAAGTCTCTGATGAAAAAGAAGAGAAACTTCCCCAACAGAAAGCCCAATTGAAAAAGAAAAAAGTGGCAGCAGTTCGTCATGCCACTCAAGAAGAGGGCTCTATTGAAGAACAAGAAGTGGGCATTAGCGCTATTAGACAGTGCGGCAGAGATCACAATAGTTCGCCGGAATCTTCTAGAGCATCTGGAGGTAAAAGCAACTGATGACTACCTACAAGTAGAAACTGCAGACATGCGTGTCTCCACGCCTGATAGGGTGTACAAAGTAATGTTACAGTTAGAAGAAGACATTGAGTGCACAATCTATACAATCTTTTGGGACTGCGTCGTAAATATATATGATATTCTACTGGCCAAAAAGGATTGACCACCTGAATTTGTCCGTACTTGCCAATACGGGGAAGATGTTATCAAACCTTCTTTCTCGCCCCTTGTTCCCGAGGAGCTTGCAGAATCCTATGCCATCGATTGGGCATTGGCGCAGGCACCAGCGTTACATCGCAACCATGTAGGATGGGATAAAGGTTCCCTCTATCATGTAATCCCTATTAAAAATCAACCCCAACCATAACCCCAGTATCCAATAAAACACAATGCATAAGCACCCGTGAGGGAAATCCTCACACAACTAGAGTACCAGGGCGTAATCGAACCCTGTGTCTCACCAATGAATAATCCCTTATTCCCAGTAGCTAAACTGGACCATTCGTACAGAATAGTGTTAGACTACAGACATTTAAACGGTCATACTCGCACATACGCTATACAAAACTCACATAGCACAGCACTCATGAATAACATAGGCGGTCATTATGAACACGGTGGTAAACACCGAAAGCCGCCGTGGCAATGGTGAACAGAAGACTGCCATTGGCGGTGAACAGAAACCCGGCATATAAAGATGCGCAAATCAGAATCCGCCAAAAAAAGTCCCAGTTACCGCCAGGACCTTGTCAGAGGAAATTCAAGACCTCCGACCCCGCCACCGCCGAGCACACAAACTCCCTGCCCTCCAAATAATGATGCACAAATCACTACGGCAGTCAGTGGAAGCCGAACGACCATTGGCGGTATAGACTGCCACGGCAAGCAATGGGACCCAACAATAAGAACTGCACACACATTGGCAAGTCTGAAACCCACACACCTGACACACATTCACAACACTATAAAACACTCACAGACACACCCCAAAATTCTTTGCAATGACATTCGGACAGCTGATACAGAGAACTCCAGAAGCAGACACTGAAGGCCACAATACACGATACATACACCCAACCACACAAGAGCACCCTCCCCTAGATCCACACAACACACCTCTCACAACACACCATGGCACCCCCCAAACACCCATGCTTCACAGATAGGCAGCTAAGGACCATGGTGGACGAGATACTAAAGGTCGAGCCACAAATATTCGGGGCACTGGTCCAGCACACACCCATTGCCAGGAAGATGGAGCTATGCCAGACAATAGTAAACAAGGTCAATGCAGTGGGACACCATCCACGCACGAGGCACGACATCCACAAGAGATGGAACGACCTGTGCGGGAAGGTGAGGTCCATGGCATCCCGACACAACATTGCAGTCCAGAAGACTGGGGGAGGACTTCCACCAACACCACCCGACTACACTGACTGGGGGGAAAAGGTACTGGCCATTCTGCACCCTGAAGGCCCCACTTGACTCACTGGAGGAATGGACTCGGGTAAGTCATCTACAATTACCCCATATCCATCACACCTGTAATGCATGCACCACCCCACCCCTCCAACATCCACCAGGACCACTAACCCACCCAGCCCACATTCTCAACATCCAGTCACCCTGCATGCCCACAAACCCACTAACAGGCCCACATCCCTCCCCCTGTGCACAGCCACCTACCCCTGCATGGAATCACGAAGGCCCTACACCACCCACAATGCACCTCCACATTCTAAGCAAAATGCAATGCAAACCTCACAAAGGCACCCTTCATGGCCCCGAAGTGTAAAACCTGCACAAAACAGCCTAGCCCTGTGCACCGCATCCGATCATGCAATTGTAACAGACATGTCCATTCCCCCCAACAGGCACCACCACCCATTCCACCCTCACGGACAAGACAAGGAGTGGCAGTGCCCCACATGGAGACAGAGGCACCACCCAGGACACTGGAGAGGGAACCCTGGACAGTGACAAACACCCTGGCCCCTCACACAGTCCTGGACTGTCACCATCCAGCAGCCCCACCCAGGACACCACTGACACCCCTACCACCCAGCCAACAACATCAGCCCAGGGCACCCGTCCCCACACCTGTGTATCCAGGCCACAGACTGGTGGAACACATGGACAGAGGCCACAGTCACCCCCTACCAACAGGCAGGAAGACGATGGCCCCAGTACAAGTGGTACCGCCAGACCTGTGCAGGGGACACAGGCACATGGGGCTAGGCCCAATGGGAGGGCATCAATTGCCCAGGGGGGAGGCCACAGGATAGATGCTGCAGCCCAGGATGTGATATCTGAGGTCCTGGGAACATACCACCATACCCAGGACAGATTGGCCCAGATTGTTTCCACCCTGGAGCAGAGTCAAAGGATGCAGGTAGCACACCACCAAGAGACCAAGGAGCGGTGGATACTGCATAATGTCACCATGGCCACCATAACAGGTGCGCTGCTGCACCTTGTCTCAACCCAGCCTTAGGCCCCACAGACCAGGAGGCCCCTACTACAGGCCAAGATATAGACTGGCCAACAAAATCAGCAGCAGCAACTGGACTTGTGCCACCATCTCAGGACACACAGGATACCTGCATCTCAACCCGTACAGGTCAACACCATGCACCCAAACTGTCCCTCGGGCCCAGATATGGCACAGGAACACCTGCCAGGACCAAGGCCCCCTCAAACACGTGTCTCTGGCAAGAACTGTGCTCCAAGTGTGCCACTGAACCAACGTCCACACCGTGTAAAAACAACCCATAAAATTGTAAATGATAGATGGACATACCACCACTGCCAACAAACGCTGCGTCCATGTAGCCATATTGGACATCCACCAGTAGCCCACTCCTATCACTGTAAACTGCACAATGTCATCCCTGCACCAAATAAAACACCTGTTCATCAATGTCAATGTCCCCTTTCGTTATGTTGAAACAAATGGAAGTGTGGGTGCAATAGTCTTAGAAATCATTTATTCTTATCTGAGTAGCAGGAATTTCACCCCACGCATAACATGTGGTTGTGCCAACAGATTTGTCAAACAATTTGACCATAATGTTACATGTCCCATGCAAACCTGGTCACAGTGACAATGTCTATAGACCCAACACACCCATAGAGGAAACGGCACACTGATAGTATGCTGCACAGACAGCAACATCTTTGAATAGTCCCACATAGTTACTGAAGTAAAGTTGTATCAGTTGGTTCCTGGAATATACATCTTCCCCCTCCTCATCATCACCATCACTCTCATCTTCTCCCTGAGGAAGCTGGTCTGAATATACAGCACCCACCTCCTCCAAGAGGGGAATAGAATTCCTCACAACCACATTGTGCAGCAGGCCACCACTATTCTACACACCTTTTCATGTTCATAGGCCAGGGATCTGCCAGAGATATGGAGGCAACAGAATTCTAGCCTTCAGGAGACCTATAGTGCTCTCTATCACCCTCCTAGTACGTCCATGGGCCTCGTTGTAATTCCTCTCTGCATCTGTCCTAGGATTTCTCACTGGTTTCAGGAGCCAACGCATGTTGGGGTAGCCAGAATCACCTAAAAAGGGTGCAAAACAGGACTGTCAATGACAACCCTCAGTGGCAGACAGTCTTGCTGTCTGCTATGTGCCAGAAAGTGTCAGACACACTTACCTATGATCCATCCTCTGTCCCCTTATAGTTGTTCCATCTTGTGTGGCACACTACTGTTCCTCAGCACAAAGGAATCATGGACTGATCCAGGGAACATGGCATTCACATGTGAGATGTACTGGTCTGCAGCACACACCAATTGAATGTTCATGGAGCAAAAGTTCTTCCTGTTTCTGTACACTTGTTCACTGACTCTTGTGGGGGATGAGAGCAATGTGAGTGCCATTGATGGTCCCTATCACATGGGGAATGTTGGCAAAGGCATAGAAGTCCCACTTGATGGCAGGGAGGTCAGCACTTTGGGGAAACCTCACATAGGACTGCAGGTGTTGTACAAATGCATTCAGGAATCTGGACAATATAATGCTAAACATGTGCTGTGAAAAACCTGCACCCATGCCCACTGTCACTTGAAAGGAGCCGTTGGCCAGTAAATGGAGTGCAGAGAGCACCTGCACTTCAGTAGGGATGGCATGCTGATTCTGATTAGCCAGTCGGAGTGCTGGGTCCAGTAATGCACAAAGTTCATGAACAGTAGCACGAGTGAGTCTGTAATTGATAATGATGTGACGCTCCACTATGGTCCTCAAATCAACAAGTGATCGGGCCCTCCCTCGCCACAAGGGTCTGTACCTAGGAGGAGTTGAGAACAAATATGAGGAACACACATACAGCTGCCCTCAATGTTTCCTATTCAGCACAGCTGGCATACAAGTCGACGGCACATATGCATAGTAGGTGTGAAACTGGAGTAACATGTCCTCAATGATACATCAGGACTGTTGTGGTGAGTAAATGTATACTTGTTCATGCCTATGGGGGTTACGGGACAATAGGGCCTGCATGGGGCAGATGAGGATTTAACAACTGCGTAGTAAATGCCAAAATGTCCGCCCCCTGTAATCCAGAAATGTTGTAGTGGAAGTGACCTCATACCGCTAGCGGTTGTCATAGTGGCGTAAGGCGGTGTTCACCGCCGTGCGACTATTCATTGGTTAACATGGTTGTCAATGGGGGTTCTTAGCGTATCATAATCACCGCCGGCGGTTACGGTGCACACCGCCGTGGTGCGTATGCTAACTCGTCACCCCAACTTCACTTGACTCCGGATCTCGTGCATGCAGGTACTCCACTGAGTGTGCTGCTGTGTCCTGCCTCTGGTCATGGAAATAGCACATTTGGCAGGGGAAAGGGCCCCGGCCTTCACCAGTGAGGAATTGGAGAAGCTCGTGGGCGGAGTTCTGCCCCTGTACACCAAGCTCTATGGTTGACCAGAGGTACAGGTGAGTAGGAGGATTGGGGGGCATGGATGTGTGTAATGGTGGTAGATGGCTGTAAACATGTGTGCACGTTTGACACTCTACAGTCCTGGGTTCCTGACATGCTGGGTGTGTGTGTGCTGTTATGCTATTATAAATGTCCGTCCCATAGTAGACGTATAGCCAGCTGTATGTAATGACCATTGTCTGATCTCTGTGTTCCTTTTTCTGTGTGTCCCCTACAGGTCAGTGCCTATCAGAAGAGGGGAATATGGCAGGCCATCGCCGGGGACGTGTGGAGCCTGGGGGTCTACAACCGGCGGAGCACCCATTGCAGGAAGCGGTGGGAGGACCTGCGGTGCTGGACGAGGAAGATCTGCAAGGCCCAGCTGGGGAAGTCCTCCCAACGAGGAAGGGATTCCCGTCGGGTACTGCCCCCCGTTATGTGGCATATTCTGGTGCAGCAGCCACAAGTGGGTGAGTACAGAAACCATAGTATGGCTCCTTGATGGATGTGTGAGTGTGCTTTGGTATGTATGCTGTCTAGTAGCAGGGACTCTGCCTGATCTCCTTCTACATAATGGCCCCCATAGGGAGTAGGGTTGTAAGGGTCAGGTCTGCAGTACTTCAGGTCCTTCAGTGCTGTGGGGAATGGCTGTAGAGCAGGGTTATGGCCACAAGTCAGGGGCATAGCCATGTGTATAGCGGTAGGTGCTGCCTGGTGTACTATTTGCAGGGTGGGTGTATGTGTGAACCACTTATGTACCTCCATTCAGCTATTTACAATTGTCTCTCCTGTTTTGTCTCCCCATCCCTGTTCTCTTGTGTTGTCTGTGCACATCAGCATCATCTGGCAAGAGAGCTGAGACACCGGCGAGTGGGGATGCAGAGGCCCACAGTTCCACGGAGGCAGAGTCGTCCAACGCCAAGGGGACCAGTGGGTTGGAGGGCGAGGGGAGTACCACGGGGGAGGCAATTACCACTGGAGGTAGTGACTCTGATACCTCCTCTGATGGGAGCTCCCTGGCGGTGGTGAACCCTAGTGGGCCCACCCATTCTGTGTCATCTTCCGCCACCCCCATACGATCACCGCCCTCCCATTTGCTCACCACCGAGTTGCCCGTGCCCACTCACCCAGAAGGATGGGCATCTCCTTCACCCCAGGCACCTCCTCCCCTTCCCCAGTCAGCCCTGCTGCCCTCATGGACGAGGCTATTGACCTCCTGAGAACCAGCTCTGTAGGGCAGACAACCATCGTCAATGCCATCCAAGGGCTAGCATCAGAGGTGCAGCAGACCAATGCCTACCTGGATGGCATTCACAGTGCCGTGTCTGGCCTACAGAGATCTTTTCAGGCTCTGGCCTCCTCTTTGATGGCAGCCAGTGTCCCTGGTCATTCTATCCCCACTCCAACCACCTCTACCCCTTTCAGCACCCCACTCCCTTCACCTGTCCAAAGCACACATTCTGACTCGCAGGCACACACCTCAACACACAAGAAGCACACTTCAAAACACAAGCACCACACTTCCCACCACAGGCATACACACAGCGAACATACACAGGCACACACACCAACATCCTCTTCCCCCAGTGTGTCCGCATCTTCCGCCTCCCTGTCTGCCCCCTATACATGCACATCCACAGGCACTGCACCCTCATTCAATGTTGCTGACCCTATTCTTGCAGTCACCACAAAATCAGACATCCATTCATGCACCCTAGACACCACACCTGCACTCACCACAACGATTTAGTTGAGATGTGCAGCACACTCACCAAACTTGCAGACACACAGACAACATACATTTACACTGCCAGCATGTTTTGTCCCACTGTGTCCACCCCCCTCCTCCCAAGACACTCAAACGTACCAAAACACCCACCCAACACACATCCACCACACCTCAGCATACTGTCCAGTCACCTGCAGCCAAGTCACGCACACCTACACCTGTCATGACCACTCCCTCTACCTCCACTCCCACGCCTTCCTTCAGGTCCTCCCCAATTGTCCCTAAAAAACTTTGCCTAACTCGTGTTGACCTATTCGAACCCACTTCAATATTGCACGACATTGACCCTGAAGCATTGTCCTATGTAGATGATATCTACCTCATGGATGATGAATTACTGCAACATCTAAGACGGGTAGCCTGCATTGTTGTAGGATTTGCTGAATTTGGCTATTAATTCAACTTCAAGCAAACAAAAATAGCCTTCCTTAGCGTCCTGTTTTTGAGATATGAGTTATCAAGTGAAGGAAAGAGCCTAGCGCCACAATTCTTGGCAAAATGCGCACAGTTACAACCTCCAAATACGATTAAAAAACTCCAATCCCTAATTTTGGCAGAATTTACACTCCAGATTACACATCATGCATAAAACCTTTATGTGACTTAATGCATCCTGACTTTCCAGTAAGTTTTGGACAGTCAAACACACACGCATTCTCAGAGCATTGCAAACAGGCATGCTTGCAGCACAACACTTACATACAAGGGACAATAAAAAAAATCTGGTCATCAGAGTATTTGTTGGTGCCATTGGTTTCACCTATGTAACTTTCAATGAGGGTTAGACGGTCCCGATTGCATACAAATCACATTTGTATTCAGCAGCAGAACAATGCTTTGCTCCCACTGAGAAATCTCTCACTGCTGTTCCGGTGACTGTCATTAAAGAAAGACCACTAGCCCAGGGGAAACGCATTATTGTCGTATCTCCAATTCCAGCCCTTGAGGCTGTTACTAAAGCCAGAGTTCCAAACACTAAAGCATTACATCCACGTTGGATTCAATGGGCAAAGTCTTTGACAACCACTGATGGTGACTACATTTTCGACCTAAAGTTACAAAGTCAAGAATTTTTGCAATATGATCTAGAATAACCAGTTCCAGCAAATACATTGCCTATTTATCAATATCAAAGAGTCATGTACACCGATGGCTCAGCATAACCTGCAACAGGCTCAAGGCTTGCGCAGTCGTAAGTGGCTACATCGAGGATAATAAATTTTGTCCCCAACATACATACACGCAAACCCTAGGAGATTGCACAGCACAACTAGCAGAGCTAAAGGCTCTGGTGATGGCACCAAGACACACGGATCCTGCACAGCTAACACTGATTGTTTGTGATTCGTACTATTGTGTCTGGTCCTTCAATAAATACCATCATTACTGGCGCTAAAGAAAACCGCTTTGTATCTATTGACTTTTGTGGGGGAAAGTTGTGGATCTGAAGGAAACGCTACCAAATGTCCACATTGTACAAACACTTGGACAGCAGTGCTTTGGAATACACGCTGCTGGAAATGCACTGGCTGATGAAGCAGCCAAATCAGCAGTAGCTACGGCTGCTGTTTCTGCAGTAACTCGTTCTGGAACGAAACCAGACAATGACATATGGGCTGCCGTGAAAGCTACTGAAGGCACGCCCTATCCAAAATAATTTCCTGCTAAATATTCCTACTGAATGGGAGACTTTCTTGACGTCGAAGTAAAAATTCCTGGCATGGGGGTTTGAGTAATTCCCAACAAAGACATGAGAAAAGAGTTGATTAAAGCAGTGCATGATGGGGTTGCATCTGCCCATGCTGGTATGGTGGCTGCTATATCATTATTGCATGCATGTTATTGGTGGCCAGGTCTATATAAACAGACCAAGCAGTATGTCCTTTGTTGTGACATCTGCCAACAAACTAAGGGTTTCACCGCCAAACACCTACCCCAGACAACCCTCCTAATTTCTAATAAACCATTACAATGTGTGTATGGACCATTGTGGTCCCCTAACACCAGACAGTGCATACAAATACATTGTAGTCGCTGTCGACTCTTGCTCCAGATTTCTATGGAAGTGGCCACAACGTTCGGCTGACGCTCAGACTGTTATTAAAGATTTGCAAGTCTTTATCCGCACATATGCAGTTGTGGCTTTCACTCGGACCAGGGCCCTGCTTTCGCCTCAAGGACATTCATGGACGTCATGGCTTAGTTAGGGGTCCAACTCCATTACTTGTCTCCATTTCATCCCTAAGAAAATAGTGTTGTGGAGCAACAAAACCATGATTTAAAGCAGACCTTAACAGCCAGAGTCTTAGGTACGGGTTGTAGTTGGCTTAATCACCTGTATGGAGTCCATAGAGCACTTAACAATCTGCTTAGAAGGTTCCTGGGGGGGTCGTACTTCATAAGAGTGCCTGTTTGGAACTCAAATGTATGTTCCAAATCTTGATGGTCCTGGCGTGGAGGTGGCAGAAACACCTTTTGACATATATGAACGTGTCACTATCTTGAAGGAATTACAACAGTACTGTGGCGACAACGCTTCTGTCAGTGCTACCTCCACTGGAATTAAGGACGTACCAATAACACCTACCGGCTGGATTCCAAAAGTTGGGGATCTAGTATGTGAAAAAGTTTCTGTGAAAAAGGAGTTTGGTCCTTCTTATCATGCACCGGTCCCAGTCTTAGGAATACACAGTACCAGAACTGTCATTCTACCGCTGTTAGCTGGTGCTAAAGAAAACTGCTTTGTATCTATTGACAATGTCAAGTTACACCATGTGGCCAATCCTGCATAGCAGACAAAGAGGAGCAGCCAGTAGTTCCCGAATCCCTATCACCACTGGTCAAGAAGTCCCTCTACAAGTTTTGAGCAGCAACGCTGACACTTTTCCGAGCTTGAGGAGGGTGGAAAAACGATCCTGCATTAGTTCCACTAACATCTGTTACAACAAATGACATAGAAAATACTGATTGATTTGACACAACTTCAACACAGAGGGATGGAGTCATTTACTATGAACCACTGGAGGAAACTCCTACCAGTTCTCCTCCTACAAATAGGGCTACAGTTTTTGCACGAACTGCTTCTGGATACTTTTCCGACATCAACAACACTTTTTCAGACTCATTTGCCTCTTCTACATCTGAACTGCCAAAAACACGTAAGCTGACAAACTGGCATTAAACAAATTACTTTATTCCTCCAAGGAACTATCTGTGGCTTTCCTTGACTGTGTGAGCTTTCCTCCTTTGCATTGGCTTTGTCATAACATTCTTTCTATTAATACATGGTCATTTTCTTCCTGAAAGATCAACAGTTGAACTGGTGGATGAGGGCCTAAAACCCCATTTTTCTTCTCACAAGGTCCACAGAGACTTGTCGTTCGTCAACATTTCCGCTATACCAATTCCTGATGGGATCGTTTGAGATAAAGTCACATTTTATATATATGGCCCCACAGAGGTCATTCAAATACCATATGTGTTTAAACTTTCAATGAACGATGTAATAATACCCAGAGTTGTTTCTGATGACTGGGATTTAAAAACAGTTGATTCTATGATGACTGAATTGCAGTATTTCACTGTAGTTGAAAGTGAAGATATTTATCAATCTAAAGAGAATTTTGGTAATGTGTTTTGCTATAGTTATCATGGGCACCATTTCCTTCACAGAGCTAGTACCCCAAAGACTACTTTTAATTATACACAATGATAATACTGACTTACAAGATTTCCTTTTAGGCCCCAGAAAACAACACAGAAAACGCACATGCGACAACAACTATTGGCTAAGAAAGAAATGACTTATGTCATGTTAAATATTGAAAAGTTAGAAAAGTTGCCTTTTACTGTGGCTGAAATACCATCTGCTGAGTGGTTAACACACGTGGTTATTAATCTGCCTATTTCAACACTTCAATTCACGCCCTGCTTAAAACACATTCCAGTAGGCATATATGAAAGGTTAGGAGATAGTTACAAATGTCTCAGTGGCATGAAAGAGGTCTTGCTTAGCGGTAGTGAATGCAAGACTTCTGTCAGCCATTCGATCGTTTGTAAACAGCTGTCCTTGCACTGGGCGTCTAATGCTTCGGCAGCAAACTTGGCTTGTTATCTGAAGGGAGCTCCAGTCCCCTTGATTAGACCTGCATTCCAGGTGCTCTCATATGGCAGCTATGTCCTCCTCAATAGTAAAAACTGTGTGGGATGCGGGTTGGAATAGTGTGTGTTGTTTCAGTCTCTCAGATTGTTACATGCTGAGGGAAAGTACTTTTTCCTCCCACAGTAGTCTCATTAGAATAATGAGAGCCTACGTGACAATGTTAGCGCCTCCCGCGCTAAGGTGGACTCCCTAGCGCTTTATAGCAGCTGTCCCAGAAAATGGCCACCTCCTGGGGCCAAAGAGCAGACTGGGATACGTAGTTCGCCTCCTGAGGTTAACAAGTCACGCGGGGAACTCCCTTGCGCTTTGTAGCGCTTGTTGGTGTGGCGATTGGGAGCAGCTGTGCCAGAAAATTGCCGCCTCCTGGGGCCAAAGAGCAGTCTGAGATATGTAGAATTCCTCCTGAGATTAGCGCGTCCCACTTGCATTCTTTAAAAAATCACAGGTGCAAAATAGGAAGGTAAAAATTAAATTTGGGAAAAAGTAAAACTGTCTAAAAATGAGAGGAGAGTTTAAAAAACGATTTTAATGTCACATTATAAAGAGAAGCCCAGATTTAAGAAAACTTAGTGCTGCCTTTGCGCCATTTTTTTATGCAAAAGCGTCGATAACATAATGCCATCTTTATATTTTGCAGCTGTAGCAGAGTAGCGTAAAAATATTCGAATTTGTGGGAGCACCACCTCACCATGCTTCGTTTAATGACAATGATATGCAAGGTAGGCGTTCCCTCCTAAAAAAGGCCACTACTAGACAACATGGACCTGTTACTGCTACAGCTCAGCACCCGTAGAAGACCACAGAGATGACGTCAAGAGCCACCAGCACCACCGCGGCAACTGCAAACACCACCACAGTTGCCACAAAGGCAATTTATTTCACCAGTGTACAACCATCCTGGCCTTCAGGGAAGAAGAGGTGATCAGACTCTGCTGTCTGAGGTGGGAGCCCATTGTATGCCTGCTCCACCACATTGTGCCAGACATCACAGCAAGAGTGCAGAGTCACACAGCATTACCACCCTTGACAAAACACCTGGCTGTCCTCCACTTGCTGGCATCTGGTTCATTCCAGATGACTGCAGCACAAGTGGGTGGGATCTCCCAGCCATCCCTCTCTGCCTTCCTCCTGAAGGTCCTAGATGCCATCTTCAGACTCACACCCCACCACATCCAGTTCCCCAACACCCAGGAAGTGCAGCAGGAAACCAAGCAAGGTTTCTGTCAAATTGTTGGCTTCCCTCATGTGCTGGGTACAATGGACTGCAATTTGTCCTTCCTGCTGCAACTGAACACCTCTACAGGAATGCAAACATACATAATCTGTCAATGTGCAGTTCATTGTGGACCACTGTGGAATTACCTCAAACATCCTAGGTAAATTTCCTGGCAACATCCATGATGCTTACATCTTCAGATACTCTACTATAAACCAACGAATCCAGGATGGACAATATGGCAATGGTCTACTTGAACGTAAGATAGCATACATATAATAACACAGGCAACACACCAAAAGTGTAGTGCAAACAATACTTACACCACACTAAACACACATGGACGGGGAAACACAGATGTATAGACTACAGCATATGTGCCACATGCCACACTACACCACATTCAATGCACATCACCCTCACATATGCCCATATCGACAAGTCCCTGTCACTACCTGACTGACACATCACAGGACAGACAGGTGGAGCAATGTCCCCTTTGAATACAAAAGCAGCCCTCAAACAACTACATGTGTCCATAGGTTGACAACAAAACACAAATCCTTCACACATAACACTTACCAAAGAATCGCTCTGCTATGTGAATGGCATCGGCCATTCAACCGTCAAACAACTCACATATTGCCACTGCCCCACATTTATCATGCTGTTGAAACCTTGGGCAGCACGGATATCAATTGCCAGCCAAGTGTTCCCATCATCATCTACATATCAGCAAAATATAACAGATATACTTATTGTGTTCAACTCTCCCCTGTTTGGTGCATAGTGTAGCACACATTGAAATACAACATCACCATCAATAACAGATCATGTGCGGGAATGGTCACCTCACAGCACACCAACAAGCATACCCGTAAATCCCACATCTCCATAACGTGATACAAGAGTACCGACAATGGACTATGGCAGATGAACTACTGACAATGTACAGGTAAAATGAGGATACATGGAACTTAGCAGGGCTGGACTCCTGATGCAGGGTAGTGCTGAAAAGCACAGCATGCCCTGTCCTGTCCAACAGCTGTCTGAAAAATCTTGCATACATCACAGTACGTCCCATATAACTGGCCCACACTGGACATATGAACCTCATATACATTCATATGCCAGCCAGCAATTGCTAAGAACAACATTTTGTGTTTGGGAGGTATTTCAAGGGAAAAGGGGTGGGATTCACATGCAACACACAAGGCCCTTCACCTATTACATGGCACACAACACACAAAGTAGGTACACATTTCCACAACATCACTTTTCTGTAGGGCTAAAGTGAAGTTACTAAGGGCCAAATGTCAGGAACCTTGGGCAGCACCTAAAGCAGTGGCACTTTACTTGTGCCCCTTAGCTCCACCCTACCC
The DNA here is from genome assembly GCF_031143425.1 of Pleurodeles waltl. Lineage (NCBI taxonomy): Eukaryota > Metazoa > Chordata > Amphibia > Caudata > Salamandridae > Pleurodeles > Pleurodeles waltl. The sequence continues at coordinate 824,823,338 of NC_090444.1, forward strand.
CGAACATGTGTGTGCCATATTCAATATATTGTACACCATGGCGCAGAGTATGTGCAATAGTCTCAACATAATGGATGCCAAAGATGGACTTTGTAGGAATATTGCCAAATTTATGGTGCAAATCCTACACAGTACATAGGGACCCATTGAAAGCAATGGCGTGCCCCCTACTTACTCCTGCTCTGTGCTGGCGCCGAACGTACCAGATAAAAATGACCCATTGGAACCTCTTATATTCCTCTCCAACATTTTTGCATTTGTCCCAATGGGGTAACATACCCCTTGTATATATGATGCCTTGCACAGGCATAATATGTCTCAAAGGGCCACTAAGTGTTGCACTGCATTGGTAGTGCCACTTTGTAAACATGGCACTATGTTTTTTGCCTTGTTGGCTCACAGTAGTGTGTGTAAAATTAGCCTAATGTGGAGCACCCAGATGCTAGGTCCTCTTAAATTTGGGCTCTCGGCTCAAATGTAAACAACACCACACATATTTGGCATGTGTGAACTGTCAAACAAGAATTTGCATTACAGTCACCAGGTACCTGAGGCACAACCGATGATAGGAAAGTGCACCCCCACACACCTATGCAACCATTCATCCAAACAGGAACACACACACAATACCAGATGCAAGTCTGATTCACCACTTCACTCAAAACAAACAAGTGCCATGGCACCTAGCAAATAACTAAAATGCATGATTGGCACATGTTCACACATTAATTTGCAGCGGACCAAGGTTATGGCATCCAGTCATGGGTCATGACACCTTTTGGTAATCCTACAACGGATGCAGCGCTGGACTACAATGAAGGCCACAGAAGGACCAGAAACGTGGCAGAGAGGACATTTGGCCTCCTCACATCAAGGTTCAGGTGCCTACATCTTACAGGAGGAGGACAATTATATGCACCACCCTTTGTCTGCAAAATTATCCTTGTGTGTGCCATATTGCAGATCATTTTTCTACACACAAATGTCCCCTGGGATGAACAAGTAGATGTCCCCAATGAGGAGGATGACAACAATGGTGTGCACCTGGGGGAGGGGGAACAACAAAACACTGCTGCTGGAGTATGCAGAAGAGAATTAATTGCACAAAACTTTTTCACATAGAACTGTACTCCGAGAATTACCATGAAATTAATTCAATGAAATCACGTAAACTCAGAATGCTCATGGCATACTCATTTAAACCATCACATACCATTTGTAAATTGCCCATATCTCAATGAGCATGACTACACCACAACAGTTGTAAACAACTTTGGGACATGGGCCCAGATTTAAGAGGGTCCAGTGCATCCTTGTGCAATATTAGCGTCATACATCTTATGCCAAGGTGCCAAAATCTCTGCACCAGAACCTCTTGCACCACTTTGTAACACCTTGAGCCACAATAAGCCTGTGACAGGCATTAGGTATTCAAGGTGGGTGTACAGTTGGTAGGGTGGTGCCAAGATGGTACAGTGGAATATAAGAAAATCAACTGTGTCATATTTTGCTGATACTTTTAGCATCTGCCCGGAGAAGCTGTTTAAAGGAGGCACACCATTGATATCAATGGGCCCCTAAATACTGTTCAGAGTTAGGGCTAAACTATTAGTTTTAATCCTGAACAGTACATCAATTGCGTCAAATACTTTGACCAATTGCCCCATACCCTGTGCCATGCTGCGCAGCCTTTAAAATAAGGCATAGACATGGTGGCAGTAGAGGGGTGCTAAGGGGGGAAGAACCGTGGCCCTGCACTGGTTGCAGCACCACTGTTCTTGAATCTGTCCCATTGTCAGGACCAATAAACAATTGAAAATAACTCACTACCACATCGTGGCCCTGCACTGGTTGCAGCACTACTTTTCTTGAACCTGTCCCATTGTCAGGACCAATAAACAATTTAAAAGAACTCACTACCACATGAATGTGTGGGTGGAATGTAGGCATAGTCTGTAGCAAATACATTTTACATTGTCACACACACATCACACAAGTGTGCTGGCTGGACATATGCCTGTAGCAATCCTGGAAATATACGTGAAGACTGCTGTACAGATGTATGGGCTAGGTAGGAAAAGGCCAGCAATTACCTACAATGGCAGGTTTCTGTCTGCTGTGTAACCTAGCAAAGTCTGAATGACAATATTACATGTGTGTACTGAGAACATAATTTTCAGTGCCACTCCAATGTTTTAGCAAGAGAGTAACATACAGGAACCAATACGCAGGGTCTCTCCTGTGGGTTTCTCTTTGGATAACGACTGCAAGAGCTCACCAGAGTTCCTCTGCACTTCTCTCTTTGACTTCTGCCAAGGATCGACCGCTGACTGCTCCAGGACACCTGCAAAACCGCAACAAAGAAGCAAGAAGACTACCAGCAACATTGTAGCACCTCATCCTGCCGGCTTTCTCAACTGTTTCCTGGTGGTGCATGCTCAGAGGTCTGTCTGCCTTCATCCTACACTGGAAGCCAAGAAGAAATCTCCCGTGGGTCAACAGAATCTTCCCCCTGCTAACGCAGGCACCAAACTTCTGCATCACCCGTTCCCTGGGTCCCCTCTCATCTTGACGAGCATGGTCCATGGAACACAGGAGCTGGATCCAAGTGTCCCCAACAGTCCAGTGGCCCTTCTGTCCAAATTTGGTGGAGGTAAGTCCTTGCCTCCCAACGCCAGACAGTAATCCTGTGTACTGCGTGAACTGAAGCTGCTAGGGCTTCTGGCACTTTTGCAATACTTCCTTTGTGCACAGCATAGCACAGGTCCCCGGCACTCCGTCCTGCATTGCCCAACTCACTGAGTTGGACTCCGACTTCGTGGGACCCTCTTTTGTTGTGCTGAGATGACCGCCGTGCTCAGATTTTCTGAACGCCTGTTCAGGTACTTCTGCGGGTGTTGCCTGCTTCTGCATGGACTCTCTCTGTTGCTGAGCGCCCCCTCTGTGTCTTCTTCCAAGGGGTGACCTCCTGGTCCTTCCTGGGCCCTGGCAGCACTCAAAACCTTCAACTGTGACTCTTGCAGCTAGCAAGGCTTGTTTGTGGTCTTTCTGCGTGGAAATAACTCTGCTTCCTCCAGCACACTGTGGGACATCTTCTGACCAAAGGAGAAGTTCCTGGCACCTTCTGTTGTTGCAGAATCTTCAGCTTCTTCCACCCAGAGGCGGCCCTTTTGCACCTTCATCCAGGGTTTAGTGGGCTCCTTCCCCCCCTGGACACTTGTGTGACTCTTGGACTTGGTCTCCTTCCTTTTCAGGTCCTCAGGTCCAGGAATCCGTCTTCAGTGCTTTGCAGTGAGTTGTTGTCTTTGCAGAATCCCCTATCTTGACTTTACTGTCTTTCTGGGGTAGTAGGGTAACTTTACTCCTACTTTTCAGGGTCTTGGGGTGGGGTATCTTGGACACTCTTAGGGGGTCATTCCGACCCTGGCGGTCCATGACCGCCAGGGTCAGGGACCACGGAAGCACCGCCAACAGGCTGGCGGTGCTTCCAGGGCCATTCTGACCGCGGCGGTAAAGCCGCGGTCAGAAAAGGGGAACCGGCGGTTTCCCGCCGGTTTTCCCCTGGCCCAGGGAATCGCCGCCATGGGGATTCCGACCCCCTTCCCGCCACCCTGTTTCTGGTGGTTCTTACCGCCAGGAACAGGATGGCGGGAACGGGTGTCGTGGGGCCCCCTAACAGGGCCCCATGAAGATTTTCACTGTCTGCTTTGCAGACAGTGAAAATCGGGACGGGTGCAACTGCACCCGTCGCACCCCTGCAACTCCGCCGGCTCCATTCGGAGCCGGCTTCCTCGTTGCAGGGCCTTTCCCGCTGGGCCGGCGGGTGCCCTTTTGGCGGTCGCCCGCTGGCCCAGCGGGAAAGCCAGAATGGCATCCGCGGTCTCCTGACCGTGGAGCGGCCATTTGCCGGTGACCGCATGGCGGGCGGCGACCGCCGCCCGCCGCGGTCAGAATGACCGCCTTAGTGTTTTCCTTCACTCCCAGCGACCCTCTACACACTACACTAGGCCTGGGGTCCATTTGTGGTTCGCATTCCACTTTTGGAGTATATGGTTTGTGTTGCCCCAGGCCTATTGTTTCCTATTGCATTCTATTGTGTTCTATAGTGTTTGCACTACTTTTCTAAGTGTTTTACTTACCTTATTTTGGTTTGTGTGTATATTTTGTGAATATTACTTACCTCCTAAGGGAGTATATCATCTGAGATACTTTTGGCATATTGTCACTAAAATAAAGTGCCTTTATTTTTAGTAACTCTGAGTATTGTGTTTTCTTATGATATGGTGCTATATGATATAAGTGGTATAGTAGGAGCTTTGCATGTCTCTTAGTTCAGCCTAAGCTGCTCTGTTATAGCTACCTCTATCAGCCTAAGCTGCTAGAACACTTCTAATCTACTAATAAGGGATAACTGGACCTGGCACAAGGTGTAAGTACCACAAGGTACCCACTATAAGCCAGGCCAGCCTCCTGCAGCTGCAACAAACGATTATTTTCTGGAGAACAGCATTTCAGTTGAGTTGTGGGTGGCCTATAAGACAGTAGTCAAAGGAGGGTGTTTCTCCGTGATGGCACAAGGGAAAAAACTAACAAGGGCCACATTGAAGGCTCTTGAACATGAGTTATTGTTCCTTGAGGCCGGCTTACCAGATGAGGGGGGATCAGAGGAAGCCCACATCCTAGCCCTCAAGCGAAAAGAATACTGAGGTGTGGACCAGGAAGCTGCTAAAATGCAACACAGGGCAACACAGCACCACATCTACTAAATGGGGACAACACAGAAAAAATATTGGCCTGGCTGGACAGGTAGAAGGCAGTGGATAGATGGGTTCCTGAGATCCGGAAGGACTCAGGGGAACTTGCTAGTGTTCGAGAATCCATAGCCCAAATGTTTGCTCACTACTTCAGGAAACTCTATTATCCAAGGTATTTTACAACTAAGGGCAAAGCAGGCAAGCTCCTGGGTGACATCCCCTTCCCAACCCTCCCTACAGAAGATAGGGAAGCCTTAGACGATGAACCTTCCCAGGAGGAAATTATGCGACCCATCAGGGATGTGAAGCCAGGCAAAGCATCAGGGCCCAACAGGGTACCAATAGAACTCTATAAGTCGACAGCCACTAAGCTTGCCTCATATCTTAAGCAGATGTATGAGGAGAACCAGAAGGGGAGAGTGCTCCCGTTAGACCAGCGATAGGCTTCAATAGTGGTCTTCCACAACGAAGGGAAGAACAGGGAGGACAGTATCTGTACCCTGGGTCTACACGCATGACCCAGTTCCACAACCTATATATGACCTAACCAAGTATCCTAAGAATAATCTCAACTATTTATGGCTAGTCATGTAAAACCATGGGAATTGATACGACATATCCTACACAAGGAAACTGCCTGTCCCCAGTACATAGTAAGGCATGCCTGACATAAAGAAATACAGAGGTAACAAAACATACTTGGCCATGGGATCACAAATGTGCAGGTGTATGTCTGCAGGGGACTGTGCATCACAGTGCTGATAAGCCACCATGAGGATGGCAGATCACCACCAAACGCCCCTCTAATCTCAGAAGAGGCTACATTGACCCTGGACACAGTCCGGGGCATGCTGATTATGCACAGTGAATTGAGCTAAGGGGACCACAGTCAACCTGTGTAGCTACATGCAACAAAGTGCCACAAGATCAATGATGACTAGGGGGCTATCACTGCATGAGAGCAGCCCTGCATTACAGATTGTATCCAATTTAATCAACATGGCAATAACAACAAAGTTTGACTCATTGAACATTGAAATGTTATGTTATCAACAAATAAGTGTAGGAAAGTACCCTCTTTCTTGGCATGGTTTCTGTTAGACTTGGCATCCTTGGTGTGGTCTCTCCTAACTTTTTTGCCTCTGTTTCCCAGGTTGTTGATGTATTTGCTGTTTTTGTAACTCTGGGCACTTTACCGCTGCTATCCAGAAGTGCTTCTATGAAAAATGTATGTGCAATTGGCGTTCCATGATTTTCTAGTAAGTCCCTAGTACTGTGCAATAGAAGTGCCCCGGGTCGGTAAATCAAATGCTACTAGTGGGCCTGCAGGACTGGTTGTGCCACCCACATTTGTAGCCCTGTAAACATGGCTCAAACCTCCCACTGCAGTGTCGGTGTGCAGTTTTAAACTGCCAATTCGACTTGGCAAGTGTACCCACATGCATGCCTAAACCTTCCCTTTTTATGCATGTAAGACACCCCTAAGGTAGGCCCTAGGTAGCCCCTTGGGCAGGGTGCAGTGTGTGTAAAAGGTGGGACTTGTACTTATGTGTTGTTCATGACCTAACATTGAAATACTGCCAAATTCGTTTTTCACTGTTACAAGGCCTATCTCTCTCATAGGCTAACATGCAGCCTGACTTTAAATATTATTATTTGCAGATTCCCTTTGGGAGCCGATGGACATGTGGAGTTTAGGGTTTCTGAACTCACAATTTAAAAATACATCTTTTAGTAAAGTTTGTTTTTAGATTGTGTGTTTGAAAATGCCACTTTTAGAAAGTAGGCATTTTCTTGCTTAAACCATTCTGTGACTCTGCTTGTTTGTGGATTCCCTGTCTGAGTCAGTTTGAAAGTTGGGCTGTTTGACCCTCTCCTCTAGACAGTGACACAAAGGGAGCTGGGGTATAGCCTGCATATCCTGATGAGCCATCTGGGCTGAGGGGAGGGGAGGAGTGGTCACTTACACCTGAAAGGTCTGTGCCTGCCCTCACACAATGCAGTCTCCAACCCCCTGATGTGTGTCTGGGGCCTGGCCTGGGCAAGGTGGGATCTTGTAAACAATAGAGACTTCTTTCTGAAGTAGACCTACTTCAAAGGCAGAAAGGGGTAGAAGAAGAGCACTCAAAACCGCTGAAAATTAGATCTCTTCTCGAATCAAGATGAACCTCTGCCAAGGAGAAGAGCTGAAGAGTTCAGGAGAAGTGCTGCCTCTGCCTGTGACTGTCCTTTGTTGGGCTATCCTGCAATTGCTGCTTCTGCCTGTGAAATGGGATAAAGACTGGACTTTGTTGTGCATTCCTGCTTGAGAAGAATCTCCAAGGGCTTGAAATGAGCTTGCCTCCTGTTGTTGAAATCTCAGGGCCATCGAAGACTTCCCCTGACAGCATCTAGACAATCTGCTGAGAGTCCTGCCCTGCAAAGTGGTGCCCTATCCAGTTCCTGGGCCCTTGAAAGGTGAAGTTGACGGACAAGAACTGAAAAGCCACGCACAGACCACTGTGCGGGCAAACTTCAGACGTACTTCTGTGACGCCGCTGAAAGCTTCGCGGCTGAAATCAATGCTCCACCTACTTCGTGGCTGGAAGATCGACGCAACATGGCTGGCGAAATGATGTGCAAACGGAGGCTGATGACGACGCAAACCCCACGCAGCGCGGTTTTGTGATACTGTGTGACCGGATTTTCAATGCAACATCGCTGGGTGTGGAAAATCAGTGCAAAACCTGTCTGGACCCGAGGTGCATGTCCTGATCGATGCATTTCTCTCTTGCAGGAGAGAAGAAACGACGCACTACGACCCGACCAGAGGAGGAACGATGCATGGTCTTGCTTGCAAGTAAGAATTCAATGCATCACTGGCCTTTTTCAATGCACACTTGACTGTGCTGCTTTATTTTGACGCCACCCAGGTACCTTTGTGAAATACCAGCATTCTCACTAGTTTCTCAGGTTTAAGACTCTTATTCTTTTTAAAATTCAAAACTTGACTTGGGTATGTTGGATTTTTATCGTTTTGGTTCTGTTTTGTTTAGATAAATATTAATTCTTTTTCTAAACCTGTGTTGTGTCATTTTGTAGTGTTTTCACTGAGTTACTGTGTGTGTTGGTACAAATACTTTACACATTGCTTCTGAAGTTAAGCCTGCCTGCTCATGCCAAGCTGCCAAAGGGGTGATTGGGGGTTAACTGAGGGTGATTCTCCTTTACCCTGACTAGAGTGAGGGTCCTTGCTTGGACAGGAGGTAACCTGACTGCCAACCAAAGACCCAATTTCTGACAGCTAACCCCTTTTTCTGCCTGATGTCAGTGTGCTTGACTGTGTTCACATGGATCCTGCTAACAAGGACCGCAGTGATTATGCTCTCTCTCCCAAAGCTCTGTATTCATCCCACAATGGGCATACTTGTGCCCCCATGTAAGTTCCTAGGCATTGGGGATCCAAGGGATCCCTTCGGGCTGCAGCAGTTATTCTGCCACCTATAGGTACCCCATGGAAAGCGTTCTGCAGGCCTGCCATTGCCGTCTGCATGAACCGGGTGCATGCACCCATTTTCACTATAGGTTACTGCACCAGATCACTATAAGTCACCCCTATGGTAGGCCCTCTCAGCCCAGAGGGCAGGGTGCAGGTACCTGTTGTGAGGGCGCCCCTGCACTAGCAGAGGTACCCCCACAAACTCGAGACCCACTATCCTGGACTTTGTGAGTGTGGGGACTCCATTTTATGTGTGTACTGGACATAAGTTACTACCTATGTCCAGCTACATAATGGTAATTCTGAACATAGGCATGTTTGCCATCAAACATGTTGGAATCATTCGGCAATATTTTTGCAAGTATTGGTTGTATGAGTCCGTGCACTCTGGATGCTCCTTAGAGAACCCCCAGCATTGCTTCCACGTCCTTCTGAGGTTTTCCAGGCAGCCCCAGCTACTGGCAACACAGGTTTCTGCTCTCCTGTTGCTTGAGCAACTCAAGCCCAGGAAGTAAGAAGAAGGGATTTTCTTTGGGAGATGAGTGTTACAACCTCTCCCTTTGGAAACAGGTGTTACATGGCTTGGGAGGGGCAGCCTCCCCTAGCCGCTGGTATGCTTTGAAGGGCACATTTGGTGCCCTTCATGCATAAACCAGTCTACACCTGTTCAGGGACCTCCAGTCCAGCATGAAGCTGGGCAATGGAAAGGGGAGTGACCACTCCCCTGTCCATCACCACCCCAGAGGAGGTGTTCAGAGTTCCTCCAGAGGGTCCCTGGGTTGTGCCATCTTGAATCCAAGGTTGGTAAGGAATTCTGGGAGCATCTGAGTGGCAAGGCCAGACAGGTGATGTCAGAGCCCCCTTCTGACAGGTGATCACCCAGCTAGGTGACCAATCCCCCTTTTGGGGCTATTTATGGTCTCTCCTTTGGGTGGTTCCTCACATTCGGCTTTCAAGATTCCAGCAGGATTCCTCTGCATCCCTTGCTTCGACTTCTGAAAAAAAGAAACAGCATCTGGACTCTCCAGAACTCGTCAATCTGCAACAATGATGAAGACTTTGACTGCAACAATGTTTCTCCGGCTCTCTCCAGCTTTTTCAACATTTCCCCGGTTGTGCATCCTCTCAGGACAGCCCAACTTCAGTTTGCAAAGGAAAGAAGAAGGAATCTCCTTTGGCGGAAAGGAGTCACTTCCCTGCATCAGCAGGTACCAATAGCAATGACAACCGGCTGCTTGGAACCCCTTTCCTGCATATCTGTGTGAATCCTGCAACAATGGTGGTGATCAGAAGCCCCTGCCTTTCTAAGCAGGACAGTACCCCTAAGCACTGCATCCTTTTCAGCTGCCAAGGCTTGTTGACACTTCTTCCAAGGGGTCTTCAGTCTTCATGTAGCTCTAGCCCCCAGCACTCCTTCCTATGATGCACAGCTCCCTGCGTGACTCTCCTGCGGCTTGGGACTCCTTTTTGCAGTGCTGTGTAAGCTCTTTTTGCACCTTCTGTGTCCCCATCCTGTGGGATCTCTGTGACGCTAAGGGTTCCCTCTCTCCCCCTCCTGGGTTGAGTCCTCCTGGGCCTTGATGGTCCCCGGCAACACCACTTTCCACCAACCACAAGTTTTGCCTGTGCCAAGGCTTGTTGGTGGAATCCAAACACGCAAACCCAACTGCAATCTTCCTTCCAGCATGGGACATCACCTGCATCCTCTAGGAACTCAACTCGGACTCTAGGGCTGCAGTGTTCTGTCGACCAACTCCTGAAATCCTCAGCTTGGTGGGTAGGGGCTCCTGCCCCCACTGAACTCTGCTGTGTCTTCTGGACTTGGTCCCCTCTTTCCAAAGGTCTTCCTCTTCAGGATTCCCCCATTGGTTTCTTGCAGTCATCTATGGGTTTTGCAATTCTCTTCTTTTCTTCTAAGTGGGTGTTCTGGGTAAATTCTATAATTTACTCCTGCTTTTCTGGTTGCTGGGGGTGTTGTGGTACTTACCTTTGTGCATTCCTGGTACCCCCAGTGACCCTCTACACACTCCACTTACCTGGGTGGGGTGACACTCTTGCATTCCATTTGTTTTGTATATGGTTTGTCCTCTCCAAAGGTCCACTATTCTCTTTAGTATTTTACACTATTTGCACTGTTTTCTAACTATTCTTATGCCTATTTCTGACAACTAGTGTATATGTTTTATGTATTACATACCTCCTAAGGGAGTATTGCCTCTATTGTTATTTTGGTGTTGTGTTACCATAATAAAGTACCGTTATTTTTGTGAAACTGAGTGTATTCTTTCATGTGTGTTAGTGCTGTGTGACTACAGTGACATTGCATGAGCTTTGCTTTTCTTCTATTGTAGATAAACCTTGGCTGTTCATCCGCAGCTACCTCTAGAGAGCCTGGCTTCTAGACACTGCCTACATTTCACTAATAGGGGATATCTGGACCTGGTATATGGTGTAAGTACCTTAGGTACCCACCACACACCAGGCCAGCTTCCTACATTTGTGGTGCAGCGATGGGATAAGCACTTGCCTTATCACTCTGTCACCTGGTACTTTCCCCAGGAAAGACCACTCCTTACTTAGAGGTACACATAGTACCTAGTGTTAGGAATCTAGCCTCTGAGTTTGGATAAGCTAGGGGTCTAGGCATAGCCCTTCCTCCAAACTTCTTCAGAGAGACTAGAAGTTAGGGAGGTTAGGCACACTCTATACCACTTCAACAAATACCATGTCTTCAACTGGGCACACCTCTGAGGCCATGGATTCTCCTTATGAGAACCTGACCTTCAAAGAAATGAAAGGGATGTGTGCAGAAAGGAAGTTAGACATGCAGAGGAATCCTAACAAGTGCCTGCTCTTGGGCTTCCACCATCAGGATGACCAGGAACAAGCTGGTGACTGGGAGGAGAAGGAGAGAGCAGATTCTAACTCCCCAGAGGTAGAAAGAGATATTCTAGATCTGGGGGAGGATCAGCAGGATTCCTCACAGGGTCACAAGAGGTAGAAAGAGATATTCTAGTTCTGGGGGAGGATCATCAGGATTCCTCACAGGGTCACAAAGTCCCTAGCAGACCCACTAGCATAGCTGGAAGCACTTCAAGAAGTGGGAGAGGGGCAGACTGGTAGGGCTCCCTTAACACCCAGAGGGATAGTGGATAGGGTCAGTAAGCCTAGGGACAGATCCTCCTCTGCCCATTCCAATGTCACCTCAGTGTCTGAGAGGACCAACTGTTCCAACCCAGAAGGAGACTCCATAGACAGGGAGCTCAGGAAACTGAGGTTGGAGGAGGCCAGGCTGGGGCTGCAGGATGCTACAGCTAGCCCTAGACAGGGAGGCCTTAGCAGTTGAAAGGGTAAGGCAGGGTTTGGGGCTAACACCCCATGGGCGCAGCAGCTCAGGTTTCAGAGAGCACAGGGTCAGGGAGGACTCTTTTGACTCTAGAAACATTCACAAAATTGTTCCCTGCTACAAGGTTGGGGATGATATCTATAAGTGGTTTGCTGCACATGAGAGGGTCTGTAAAGTTCATAAGATCCCTCAAAGGCAGTGGGCTGTTAACCTCTGGTTGACCTTCTCTGACAAGGGGAGGGATAGACTTCTCGCTGTCAGAGAAGAGGATGCAGACAATTACAATATTCTTAAGTCAGCACTCTAAGATGGGTTTGGTCTCACCACTGAGTAATGCAGAATAAAGTTCAGGGAGACCATAAAAGAGTCCTCACAAGATTAGACAGACTTTTTGGACTGTTCTGTTAAAGCTTTGGAAGGCTGGTTACATGGCAGCAAAGTGTCTGATTATGAGAGCTTGTACAACATAATTCTGAGAGAGCATATACTGATTTGTTGCACCAATACTTAGTAGACTCAGATCTAACCTCTCCTTAAGAATTGGGAAAGAAGGCAGAAAAATTAGTCAGAACAAGGGTGAGCAGAAAAGCTTATACGGGGGGTGACAAGGACAACAACAAGAAGGAAGGTGGAAAGACTCATGACAAAGGTGGGGACAGAGATAAAAAGGAGTCTTCATCAAGTCTGTAGGCGGCTGGCCTGGTTTGTAGTGGGTACCTAAGGTACTTACACCTTATACCAGGTCCAGTTATCCCTTATTAGTGAATTGTAGGCAGTGTTCTAGCAGCTTAGGCTGTCTAGAGGTAGCTGTAGCAGAGCAATGTAGGCTGAACCAGGAGAGTTGCAAAGCTCCTGCAATACCACTATAGTTACACAGTGCTTATGCACAATAAAAGACAATACTCAGTGTTACCAAAAATAACAGTACTTTATTTTAGTGACATAAAGCCAAAATATCTTAGAGGCAATACTCCTTCTGGAGGTAAGTATTATACACAAGATATACACTAGTAACCAAAATCAGGTAAGTAAACAGTCATAGAATAGTGCAAACAGTAGAAAATACAATAGATTGCAAGGGGCAAAACAAACCATATACCTAGGCAAGTGTAGTGTGTAGAGGGGCACAGGAGTGTAGGAAAACACCAAAGGTAAGTAAAGTACCCCACCCCAGAGCCCAGGAAAGCAGGAGTAAAGTACAGCAAGTTTTCTCAGGACACACCACTAGTAGTGATAAAGGATTTTGCAAGAATTAAGCATGACTGCAAGCAACAAACAATGGATTCCTCAACCTGAAGACTTGTGGAGAGAGGAGACCAAGTCCAGAAGTCGAAGAAGAGCCAAGCCAACCTAGAAGAAGGTGTAAAAGTGGATTCTCCGGGCAGAAGAAAAGTACAGAAGTGCACCAAAGAAGATGTCTGCCGGTTCCTGCTTGGTGCAGGAGATGTCCCATGTCGAGATGTTGGGTGCAGGCTGTTTGCATCCCTGGATTGCACCAACATGCCTTGGCTCAAGCAATTACGCGGTTTGCGTCAAAAAGGAGCTGCCTGGACCCAGGAGGGACCTGGGGTCTCATCTTGGACTGAGGAGAGAGAGGGGGCTCTCAGCACTTCAGAGAGCCATCAGAAGACCAGGCAGTGCCCACGGGAGTCCCAGAACATGGGGACAAAGAAGATGCAAAGTGCGTGCGTCACAGCACTACACAAACAGGCATTGCCCATACAGCATGCTCACAGTGTACTCACCTGTTTGTCTGGAGGACCGTAGAGTAGCGTGTACTGGGGGAGGACCCCATCCACTAGTTTGTCCAACTCCTCCGATGTGAAGGCAGGGGCCCTTTCCCCAGACACTTGAACCATTGTCGCTTCCAGACAGAGTTTACAGCAGCACTTGCAGTGTAGGTCCTCTCCTGTCGAAGATCAGGTATCAAGTGAGTGAACAGAGAGAAAATGGCGGTCACGTCCGCGGCGGTGCGTACCGTCACCGCCGGCGTACATTGTCATTGGCTCCTTGGGACCCATAGGGTCCAATGTTAACCAATGCAGGATTGCGCCGCGGTCTTCGACCACCTACTGCGACGGTGTACAACGCCAGCGCTGTTACCTCTTATCCCCTTGTCCCACCTTACAGGTCAGGCAGCCGCCATTTCAGGGGGCCACATGGCATTAATTATAAATGCGTCACACTTATCTAGGCCTTGCATACACACTAAGACAGGCACATAGCGGATTGACGAATGTGTGGAATAAAGTTGTGTTTTCGTACCTCAGTGTTGGCTCACCCTCTGCTCCCTGTTCTCATCCATAGAGCACTTCAGCTTGGGCACGTGAGGAGATGGCGGCATCCTCCGGAGTACAGACCGCTGGTGGACCTGTCGACAATGGAAGAGTGACATGTAATTGTCGCCTACAGACTTGACCGTGCCACAATCCATGAACTGTGTGCCCAGTTGGAGCCAGACCTGATGTCAGCTATCCGCCATCCCAAAGGTATCCCCCACTAGTGCAGGTCCTGTCAGTATTTCACTTCCTGGCAAGTGGGTCTTTTCAAACAACAGTGGCCATAGCATCAGGGATGTCCCAGCCTATGTTCTCCAACGTGTTGTCCAGAGTGTTTCCTGCTCTGCTGAAACACATACGCAGCTACATCGTTTTCCCTCAGGTGGAGGATTTGCCTACAGTGAAAGGTGACTTCTCTGCTCTGGGACATATCCCCAACATAATAGATGCCATTGATGGGACACATGTGGCCTTGGTACCACCCGCAGGAGTGAACAGGTGTACAGAAAACTGAAGAGTTACCATTCGATGAATGTGCAGATGGTGTGTTTGGCCGACCAGTACATCTCCCATGTGAATGCCAAGTTTCCTGGCTCAGTGCATGACGCTTACATTCTGAGGAATAGCAGCATCCCTTATGTTATGGGTCAGCTCCAGAGGCACCATGTGTGGCTATTAGGTGAGGGCATGGACCCTATACAGTGTTGTCTTATCCAGGTGACTGGTTGACACCTGTTCCGTATAAGTCAATAAGGACGCTCAATGAAGGACCGCACGCCAATTATAAATACAATTTAGCTTTACTAGAATTGCAGGTAAATGTAGGCATTTAGCACATTAACAATAGTAGAATAAGAATAGCAATGAAATGCATCTATTTATATATAAGTACACTACAAAGAGCATCTATGCATATATATAAGCAAAGAGTTCATTGACAGATATAAGTTTTCCAAAATTCATCACACTACGATGTTCAGGAAGCAGAATATAAATGAGTTGAATACTTCAGATAAGCTTTGATTCACTGCACACCGAAATGCATGTTTCAATTACTGCAGCAGGCTCTCACTACGATGTTCAGGAAACAAAATATAAACAAACTGAATACTTCAGATAAGCTTTGATTTACTGCACACCAAAATGCATGTTTCAGTTACTGTAGCAGGTTAACACTACGAGGTTTAGAAAGCAAAATATAAACAAGTTGAATACTTCAGGTTATAAACACAGTGCAAGCATAAATAATCAGTCATAATAATGGAGCAGAGAAACAAAGGCCTTTCATCCCTGTGTGGAACTTAACTTAGTCCACGAAATGCTGGGAAGCCCTCTACCGCCTGCTTGGACCTCTCTCCCCCTCAAGCATCACGGTCAGCAAAACAGGGAGGCAGCGCTGAGCCACGGCAGCTTTCACAACTCCATCTGCGAGCTTCCAATCCCTCACCCACACTTCAGTGCTTAAATAACTCGAAGCTTGGATTCTATCTCATTCTGGAATTTTCTAGCTATGTTATCAGTACTTGGCTGCTCTGCCCTTCTCCAGCCTTTGTTTTCATTCCATCTTCTCCCTGTACTCTCGTTCTCAAGGTTGAGACGGAGTCTTCTACACAAACAAGCTTGAAAATAATATCATGAACTTTTCCACATTGTTTGGGGGGGGGTTTCAGCAGGCATCACTCTCATCTACACTGCTCAAGCTAATTAACTCTTCGCGTCACAATGTCTTCTGCACCTTTCCCTATACTGATCACTCCACCCCTTAGATGAGCGTGATGCATGCTGAAACGGACATCATTTACTTTGACATTCCCCTAGCTAGGTTTCTACTAATGCTGGTCAGCGTTATTCTAAGCACCTACATCTTTAGTATAAAGCTGTTTTGTGCATACATATAGTCTACATAGTATAGTCATTAGCGTAACACAAACAATCAATAACCAAATTAGCTGTTGTAGCACTATATTTAGCGTCTTCATAGCTCCTAGTGCCCAGCCTAAGAAGATGTCATACTAATGATGCTCAGTTATTTGCTGGATGCTTGAAGCAGTGTGCATAAGCTGTTTAGCATTTATGGTCATCAGTATGGCTGTATCCTTGGTGTATTTAGCTGCCATATCAAATTTAGCAAATGTAACTTGTGCGTAGTGCCTGATTGCCTCTAATCTGGGCAGCTTAACAACAAGCGAGATGTTCCACTCTAACTGCGCACGCATTTGCGTCTGTAATGTGGTTATGGTGAACTTAGTCGGTTGGTACAAGATGTGAGTGCTTATGTCAATAATGCTGGTAATATTGAGCATACACATTACTTGCTCTCCGGTGGTTTGTATAAATCTGTTAATAAGTAAGGGATGATTAGTGACATAACATATGCTCTCTGTCCCTAGCTGATATAAGTCTGTGCCATTTAATAGGATAAGGTAACCATTCACATTCTCCCGGTATTGTGTGAAGACATGGATCTAGCACCCGTCCAGTGTGGGTACATACCCACCCCTTAGACCAATCTGCACATCTAGTGAGATCTACAGTGTGATTTGTTTAATCAATATACTTTTTGTCAGTGTGAGGTATCCACCATTCTTTTACTTATCACTACGGGGACCAATATAAAGGGGCACCATATGTCAGGAGGAAGATCACTTCTTACTATATCAAAAAGAGCATAACACATTTCTTCCTCACCGTGAAACTGTATGGGCTTTACCCATATTTCTTCAGGCAAATGCAATTGTTGTCTCCAATATTCACCCTGAGGCTGTCCCCATTCTGCGTTAAAGTCTGCATATTGTAGATTAACAATGCTTTGCCATAGTATGCACTGGATGCCCTTGGACACTGCTTGTGTGTTTTAAAAGTTTTTTTCGTTTTGAATTGTTCATAAGTGAAATTATGCCATTGCCAATCGCGATACAACCCGCGCAGGACTTTCCATACTTCTTGTGAGTGTGTGGGCCCCCATTCAGAAATTACTTTTATGGCCTCTCCTGTACTATATCCTGTAGAAGATAGCTTATTCCTAATGGCTTAACCATCAAAAGAATTCAGGGCCCCTACCCCGATTCAGGTGGCCCCAACTATCAAGGATCCTAGATCTCTTCTATTGCGTAACTTTGGCAAGGGCCATAACTGTGGTGTCCATGGTGCACATAATGGATCATACTTTGAGACATTCCCCTTGACAATATTCATCTGTAACACAATACAATTAATTATGCTTGCATGCAGAACTTGCTTACATCCTATTCTATATCGCACTATAGAAACGTTGCTTAAGTTGTTAACCATGCGTCTTTCGGTTACATAAAACATGAAGGCTGGTGTTCTATTTTTCATTGTAACAACCACCATGTGTCCTGGTATCACAATATTTACATATCATGTTTAGCATATAACTCAAAGCCTGTACTGTTGCTGACGTCCCCTTCACCTTGTTCAGTCCGTTGGCATGTCGGATTTGCTGTCCAGTTACCTTCCAGGTCACAGCTTTGGCAGCCATCCACTTGCCTCCAGGTACCTCCACGTTGCAAAGTGAAACATTTCCCTGGTCATCAATTACGTTAGCGGCTTGAGGTGCACAAGTGACATGAAGGACTATATTCGGTCGGACTCATTCACTTTTTCCGGTTATAATCATGAACCACGTCATTGATGCAGATGTCATCATTTTCGACCGTGGGGTAAGTCTCACTGCAAGTAGAAATACAGGTACATTTGAGTTCTTTAAAAGTATAATATACGTACTCCCCACCCCTTGACTCAATATCTCTCCTGCCTCTGGCATTTTTTTTCCTGGATAGTTCACCCATACTTTTCTTTCTGTGCTTCCAAATCCTCCCTTACCTCTCTGGTTGTTATCGGGGGGGGCAGATCTTTCTTCAATGTGTGGGGTGTACGCTTGTTCATAAATCAATTGTGCAAGTCTGTCATGCGCTGATAACTTTTTCAGCTGTTCTTTTAACAATCTGTTATATCTCTCAATCATGCCTACAGCTTGTGGATAATAACTAAGGTGAAAAATCCACCGAATTCCCTGTTCCTACACCCAGCCTGGCACTGTTTTCCCTGAAAAGTGTGTGCCCCTATCTGTTTGGATCTCATCAGGTGCCCCATAATGTTTTAACAGGTAGTTTAGCCCTCGCAAAGAGGACTTTTGGTTTGCAGAGTTACAGGGCATACCCGACATAAGGCCAGAGTAGGTGTCCACCATAGTCAATACGTAGCTTTTCCCTTCTTCATTTGGTAGCGGCCCAATATAGTCCCATTGCCACACCGTAGTAGCTGCAGTTCCTCTTTTGATATGCCCGCTAGGCTTCTTTTGCAGGGGCATTTGTCTAATCTGGTTGCATATGGGGCCCTCATTTACAGCTTGTTGCACTTGTTCTTTAGTAACTGGAATTTGTCATTGCTGTACCCATGCATAAGTGCTATTCTCTCCTAAATGTCCGGATGTTGCATGGGCCCTGTTTGCTAAAGCAGCTTCATCTTCCTCCTTGATGACCACCATTCGCGTTTTGGCCATTTGATCTGCGGTGTTGTTGAATAGAGATGCAAGTGAGGTATCCGATGGGCAATGGGCATCCACATGTCCCACATAGATTTTACATTTTTGCTCTTTCTCCCACATCTCTTCCCATAGCTGCTCGCCTCCCCAAATGGGGGTGCCTTTGATTTTCCATCCATCCTTGCGCCAAGTCGGGGTCCAGCTTACTAGTCCTTGGTAAGTGGCCCGACTGTCAGTGTACACAAATGTTTTCTCTCTGATGGGGGCTTGTTCGATCACTGCTGCTACCCCCTGCAGTTCTGCAAGCTGGCTTGATTCATTATCCCCTTCTCGCAGCAACATTGTTTCTGTAGCAGGCTGGAATGCAACTGTTTGCCATTGTCTTTTTCCTTGACAGTACCGGGCGGTACCATCTGTGAACCATGCATTTTGCTGTTCTTCTTCGGTGAGTCTTTCAAAAGGCGGGCTGTCTTAAAGGGTGAGGATTCCATTTCAGAGGGCTCTGGCGCAGGGGCCATTGCCTGCAAGCCCACTGCCCCTAGCTAATCTTCTTGTAACTTCGACACTCCTGCTGGTCCTGGTTTTGCCCTCTGCTGCAGATACCATTTCCACTTCATGATGACAAACTCCAGCGCTCTACCTACTTTATTGCCAACCCCTCCTTCTCTTGTCCAACCTAGTAAGGGGACCCATGTTTTTAAGGTGACTGGTCGATCATCAGTTATGCGTTCTATTTCCACTAAGGCCAAATCTTGTGGCACACTCTTTTTTCCCTGCCTCTGCCATAGGCTCCACAACACTACAACATCTACGTCATCCTGTACTATCATTTCCAGCTCAAACGGGTCTCCTTCTGTGATGGGACCTAACGTAAAAGGATTCTGTAATGCATCTTTTACTCCAGTGTCCCACAATCTCACCAACCATTTAAACAAAGGCTCTGCAGGCATCTGCCTAAACATACGGGTTCTTTCCAACAACTCACTCTGCGTATAATCTCCTACCAAACGAGAATTCTGTATTTGCCCACCATTCACTCCCTTTTCGCCTTCAATTTCACCTACACGTCCTTCTCCACTTTCAACTCCACCTAGTTCTGTTACACGTACTTCCACCTCATCCTCCCAAGTATGTGGATCCCGATTGTCTTTGCGTACCAATGCCCTCACTTGCACAGTTGAGGGTATTTTAGGCTTCTGCCTACTCTTCTGTTTGCGTACCAGTGCCCTCACTTGCACAGTTGAGGGCATTTTAGGCTTCTGCCTACTCTTCTGTTTGCGTACCAGTGCCCTCACTTGCACAGTTGAGGGCATTTTAGGCTTCTGCCTACTCTTCAGTTTTGCTACTCGTGCTGCTAATGCAGTGCACCTTGCCTCCATTTGATCACCCCGAGTCACTGCACTTTCTATGGTCTCTTTCATAAGTAACTGCCTTTCCTGCAAGGCTGCAACCTCATCCCGCAGTTTTCTCATCTCTGCATCTTGTGTTAATGTTTTCCTGTATACCGTACGGAGCGCAGACAGGAAAAGCCATCCCACTTGCCCTGCTGCTTTCAGCTCCAGCTTCGCCCCTCTTAGTTTCACACTCTCGACCGCATCTTCCACTAAGAGAGGAGTCACTTTCTCATCTAATGTCTCCCATTACACCGGCGCTGCCCACCGGTTCAGGAGTGCTGCCACACCAGAGAACGGGTCAGTTGCTAACCACCCGAGAATGGATCTGGCTTCTGCCCCATGCTGGCTTCCGCTCTCTGCCTCACTTTTCTTACGTCCCCAAAGAGGCAATATTGACTTATACCCCACTTCTGGTACCAAAATGTCTTATCCAGGTGACTGGTTGACACCTGTTCGGTATAAGTCAATAAGGACGCTCAATGAAGGACCACACGCCAATTATAAATACAATTTAGCTTTACTAGAGTTGCAGGTAAATGTAGGCATTTAGCACATTAACAATAGTAGAATAAGAATAGCAATGAAAAGCATCTATTTATATATAAGTACACTACAAAGAGCATCTATGCATATATATAAGCAAAGAGTTCATTGACAGATATAAGTTTTCCAAAATGCATCACACTACGATGTTCAGGAAGCAGAATATAAATGAGTTGAATACTTCAGATAAGCTTTGATTCACTGCACACCGAAATGCATGTTTCAATTACTGCAGCAGGCTCTCACTACGATGTTCAGGAAGCAAAATATAAACAAACTGAATACTTCAGCTAAGCTTTGATTTACTGCACATCAAAATGCATGTTTCAGTTACTGTAGCAGGTTCACACTATGAGGTTTAGAAAGCAAAATGTAAACAAGCTGAATACTTCAGGTTATAAACACAGTGCAAGCATAAATAATCAGTCATAATAATAGAGCAGAGAAACAAAGGCCTTTCATCCCTGTGTGGAACTTAACTTAGTCCATGAAATGCTGGGAAGCCCTCTACCGCCTGCTTGGACCTCTCTCCCCCTCAAGCATCACGGTCAGTAAAACAGGGAGGCAGCGCTGGGCCATGGCAGCTTTCACAACTCCATCTGCGAGCTTCCAATCCCTCACCCACACTTCAGTGCTTAAATAACTCGAAGCTTGGATTCTATCTCATTCTGGCATTTTCTAGCTATGTTATTAGTACTTGGCTGCTCTGCCCTTCTCCAGCCTTTGTTTTCATTCCATCTTGTCCCTGTACTCTCGTTCTCAAGGTTGAGATGGAGTCTTCTACACAAACAATCTTGAAAATAATATCATGAACTTTTCCACGTTGTTTGGGGGGGGTTTCAGCAGGCATCACTCTCATCTACACTGCTCAAGCTAATTAACCCTTCGCGTCACAATGTCTTCCACACCTTTCCCTATACTGATCAAGTGTGAATATTTGTCTGGGTTTGTCCCTAAGGGTTGGTGTGTGTCTAACAGTTGTCCCTCGACATTTGCAGGTGACTCTGGCTACCCCAACCTGTCATGGCTACTGACCCCTGTGAGGAATCCCAAGACAAGGGCAGAGGAACGCTACAATGAGGCACATGGGCGAACTAGGAGGGTCATAGAGAGGACCTTCGGCCTCCTGAAGGCCAGGTTCAGGTGCCTCCCTATGACAGGTGGTTCCCTATTCTACTCACCAAAGAAGGTGTGCCAGATCATCGTGGCCTGCTGTATGCTGCACAACTTGACTTTGCGACGACAGGTGCCTTTTCTGCAGGAGGATGGTCCAGAAGGAGGTGTTGTGGCAGCTGTGGAGCCTGTGGACAGTGAAGAAGAGGAGGCAGAAGAAGAGGATATCGACAACAGAAACACCGTGATTCATCAATATTTCCAGTGAGACACAGGTAAGAAGACATCACTGCCTCCTATATCTGATACACATGTTCTACCTCTCATCTGTCTGTCACTTTCACCCAGTGTATGGACCCTGATTTGTCACTTTCCCTTTCGATTTCACAGATGTGGGTCCCACTGTGTGACCTCTGCTATGTTACCTCATGGACTAGAGCTGTGTGACATAGGTATGTTGACAACACTATGGACATTGCTATTTCCCTCAGTTATTGCAAATACACATTTGTGAAACCACAGACTGACTCTAGATAATTTTGTGATTTAAGGGTGTTTATTTAAGTGTTAAATAGTGGAGGGGGTTGTAAAATGGTCAGGGGTGATGGTGGAGGAATGTCCATGACAGAGTCCAGTCTATTAGTCTCACAGGTGCATTGTCCAAAGGGGCATAGGAAGTGGAGCTGGGGCAGTTTAAGGATGGACAGGGTGACAAAGTGGGACATAAAGATGACAATCAGGGTAGTCTCATTTCTTGGCGGGGGTCTTGGCATTGTTCTCTGTCTTTGTCCTGGATCTCAGGGACTGCTTGTGGGGTGGATCTCCATCTGCAGGGGGTGGGGTGCTGGTGTTGTGGTCCTGTGGCGGTGCCTCCTGTCCACTAGCGCCGGCGGGGGTGGTGGGCAGTTCATTGTCCAGGCTAGTGTCAGGGGCCCCTTGTTGTGCCACAGTGTCCCTCCTGGTGTTCACGAGTTCCTTCAGCACCCCTACAATGGTGCCCAGGGTGGTATTGATGGATTTGAGGTCCTCCCTGAACCCCAAATAGTGTTCCTCCTGCAGCCTCTGGGGCTCCTCAAACTTGGCCAGTACAGTTGCCATCGTCTCCTGGGAATGGTGATAGGCTCCCATGATGTTGGAGAGGGCCTCGTGGAGAGTGGGTTCCCTGGGCCTGTCCTCCCCCTGTCGCACAGCAGCCCTCCCAGTTCCCCGGTTTTCCTGGGCCTCTGTCCCCTGAACTGTGTGCCCACTACCACTGCCCCCAGGTCCCTGCTGTTCTTGGGGTGGTGGGTTAGCCTGGGTTTCCTGTAGTGGTGGACACACTGCTGCTTGACGTGTCCTGGGGACAGAGGTATGGGCCCGCTGGGTGGGTGCTGTGCTGGTGTTTCCTGAGGGAAGCACAGAGGCTCTGTGGTGGCTTGTGCCATTGTGAGGGGAACCGACTGTCCCGAGGTCCCAGATGGGCCGGGCTGGTCATCTAGATCCAGTTGGACAGAGCTGCTGTCATCACTGTGGGCCTCTTCTGTGGGTGGAGTGGACATATCTGGAACCTCCTGTCCGGTGACGTTGGGTAGGGGTCCTGCAGGGGTGTAAAGGCATGATTATTGCATCTGTGTGTGCCATGGTGTGCAATGGGTGGGGGACCCTGTACCCCAGTGCTTGCATTTCTGTGTAGGACCTTGTGTGCTAATTGTTTGGGGTCTGTGTGGGTATGTGTAGTGGCCATGCATTGGTGATGGGTGTCCATGCTTTGTTGTTGCATGCAGGGCTTGGTGTGGGGATGTGTGGTTGGTGATAGTGGGACACATGTGAGGAGTTGGAGAGATGGGGGTGAGGGCGAGTGTGGGAGTATGTGATAGCATGCAGGTAGGGTGGGGGATGTAATAGTTAAGAGTTGACTTTACCAGAGTCCATTCCTCCAGAAACTCCTGCGAGGCCCTCAGGATGCAGTATAGCCAAGACCTGCTCCTCCCATGTTGTTAGTTGTGGGGAAGGAGGTGGGGGTCCACCGCCAGTCCTCTGAACCGCGATGTGGTGTCTTGAGACCATGGAATGCATCTTCCCCCGTAGGTCGTTCCACCTCTTCCTGATGTCATCCCGTGTTCTTGGGTGCTGTCCCACTGCATTGACCTGTCCACGATTCTGCGCCATAGCTCCATCTTCCTAGCTATGGTGGTGTGCTGCACCTGTGTTCCGAATAGCTGTGGCTCTACCCTGATGATTTCCTCCACCATGACCCTGAGCTCCTCCTTGGAAAACCTGGGGTGTCTTTGCGGTGCCATGGGGTGGTGTGGATGATGTGTGAGGTGGTGTGTGTTGTGATGTGTGGGGTGATGTTTAGGGGTGTGTGGTGTTTTGTGCGTGGATGTGTATGTGTGATGGTGTTGTGTGCCTCTGTATGCTGGTGTTGTCTTTGCTGTGCTGTCTCTCTGGCCTTCGTCTAAATTTTTGGTCGTAAGGGTTTGTGGCTGATGCTGTTGTGGGCGGTGTTTTATATTGTACTGGATGTGTGGGAGTGGTGTGTGTATGTGTATCAGGTGTGTGTATTTCGAATTATCCAATGTGGTTGTGTTTTGTAAATGTGTGTGTATTTTGAGCGCAGCAGTGTGTACCGCCAATGGTTTACCGCGGTTGAAAGACCGCCGCGTGGGTCGTGATGGTGTGGGCGTATTCCTGTTGGCGTGACAGTGTCGGTTTTGTTATCGCCAGTTTATCACTGACCTTTGGTGTGGCGGACTTGTGTGGGTGTCTAGATTTTGGCGGATTCCGAGCTGTGGGTCGTAATAGCTGTGGCGGAATTCCCCGGCCGCAGCGGTGTGTTGGCGGTCTTCTGAACGGCAGTAAGCGGCATTTACCGCCAATGTTGTAATGACCCCCAAAGTGTTTTGGGAGTGTCTATCCCAGTTTCTTTGATGGACCAAAAAGTGAACCCAACTACAGTCTTTGTTTGACTATTGCCAGTAGTCCCACCAGTAGTACCACGACTGCTAGGGGCACTAGAGCTTGATGTATTAGTGGTGGTAAGCTCAGGGGCTTTACCTGGGCAGGACATATACCCTGGACTATGTCCTTTACCTCTGCACACATAGCACCAGGACTTTTTATTGTGTGTAGAGTGAGAAGAAGAGGAAGATGATTTATCCTCATCACCAGAGGAGTGCTGTGGGCCTGAAGAAGGATCTTTGTGCTTACTTTTATCCCCATGCTTATCCTGAGACTTTTCACCATCTTCTTTTCTTTGTCACCCCCTGTATGAACTTTTCTGCTCACTCTTGTCCTGACCCAATTGTCTGTCTTCCTTCCCAATTCTTGGGGAGAGGTCAAATCTGAGTCTACAAGATACTGGTGTAACAAGTCAGATACACAACTATTCAATATATGCTCTCTCAAAAGCAGATCATACAGGCCCTGGTAATCAAACACTTTACTGCCATGTAACCAACACGCTAAAGCTTTCACAGAACAGTCCACAAAGTCAACCCAATTTTGTGAAGTTTCTTTTTTGATTTCTCTAAACTTGATTCTTTATTGCTCTGTGGTTAGGACAAAATCATCAATGAGTGCATTCTTTAAAATGTTGTAGTTGTCTGCATCCTCCTCCCTGACAGTGTGGAGTCTGTCCTTCCCTTTGTCAGAGAAGGACAACCAAAGTATAGCAGCCCACTGCTTGTGAGGGACCCTTTGAACCTTACAGGCCCTCTCAGGTGCAGCAAACCACTTTTGAATATCATCCCCCACCTTGTATGGGGGAACAATTTTGTGTACGTTTTTGGAGCTAATGTTGACCTCCCTGAAACTTTCAATGCTGCTGCCACCAAGGAGAACTAACCCCAACCTCTGCCTTTCTCTTTCTACAGCCAGGGCTTCCCTATCTATGGCCAGCTGTTGCTGTTTCAGCCTCAGTATATCCTCCTCCAATCTCAGCTTTCTGAGTTCCCTATTTAGGGAGTTATCCTCAGGGTGGGAGATGTGAGACCCTTCAGAGACTGAGGTGATATGAGAATGGGCAGAAGTAGATGTCTCCCTAACTGATGTAACCCTAGTGACCTGGCCTCTAGGTGTGAAGGGTGCCCTACTTGTGTGAGACCCCTTCCCATTACCAGCTACACTATGTGGTTTGTTAAGGGAAAGGTATGTGGAAGGACCTCCTCTGGATCTTCAGGACCCTCCCCTGAATCTACTTGGTCAGAATCCCCCTCTACCTCCTCTTCTGATTGTACATGACCCTCAGGATGCTCCTGGTCATTTTGTAAGAGGAGATTCAAGAGGAAATCCTTGTTAGGGCTCTTCCCGATCCCTAGTCTTCTTTCTAAATAGAGACCCCTCAGAATTTTGAAATTTAGAGTTTCATAAGGGGTCATTGACATTACTCTGGGTAGCCTCGATGGAAGACATAAGCTCTCGTTCTGACACTGGCAGTAAATCCCACTTACTGCCCTACTGACTGCCACCAACTTACCTCCGCCGTGGCGGATATACGTTCACCATATTATGACACACTCACCAATCCAACAGAATACAGCCACATACACAAATCCGCCACACCAAAGGTCAGTGATAAACTGGCGGTATCAAAACCCACACCGTTACGCTAACAGAACTATGCCCACCACATTATGACCCACGAATCACCATGACGGACATTCAACGGCGGTAAACCATTGGTGGTACATATCGCCGCGCTCAAAATGGACACACACAAACAAAACAACACCACATTGGACAATTCAAACAACACACACCCGACCCCCATACACACACCACACCCACAAACCCACACCACTATAAAACACACCCCCACAACCCTTCACGACTACAAAGCATTGCCAGCAGAGAGACATCAATACCAAAGACACAACCAGAGCCACACACTATACACATCTATTTACCGCTCATGCACCCCACATCACACACCCCAACCCACCCTCACCTACACACCTCACACAACACCCATGGCACCACAAAGACACCCCCGTTTCACAGAGGAGGAGCTAAGGGTCATGGTGGAGGAAATCATCAGGGAAGAGCCACAGCTATTTGGAGCGCAGGTGCAGCAGATATCGATCGCTAGGAAGATGGAGCTATGGCGGAGAATCGTGGACAGGGTCAACGGCGTGGGACAGCACCCAAGAACTAGGGATGTCATCAGGAAGAGGTGGAACGACCTATGAGGGAAGGTACGTTCCATTGCACTAAGACAGCAGCTTGCTGTACAGAGGACTGGTGGTGGACCCCCACCTCCTCCCCCACAACTAACAGCATGGGAGGAGCAAGTCTTGGCAATCCTGCATCCTGAGGGCCTGGCTGGAGTAGGAGGACTGGACTCTGGTAGGTCAACTCTCTACTTCTATCACCCTCCTAACTGCATGTCATCACATACCCCCACCCTCACCCTCACTCTCACTCCCATCACGCCACCACTTCCCACACACCCAACCATCACATCTCACTCATCCCAATGCCAAGCCCTGCATGCTCTACCAATGCATGGACACCCCTCAGAGCCCTGCATAGACACTCATCACTAAAGCATGCACAGCATAGAGAACTAATAATGCCACCATACACTAACATACAAAAGTGAAAGCTGCCAGGGCAAATACAACCAAAGAGAGCAAGCTACGGATGCACAGCATGTCAGACACAGAAGCCATAACACATAATTTACATCCCCACAGGTACCCCAGCCAATGTCAGTGGAGAGGAGGTGCCAACAATATCCAGTCCCCTAACTGAAGAGGCCCACAGTGATGACAGCAAGTCTGCTCTTCAGATCTGGATGACCAACCTGGCCCATCAGGGACCTCTGGACAGCCGGTTACCCAGGCCCAGTCACACACCACCACAGAGCCTCCTCCATCAGGAAACACTACCACAGCACCCACCCATCGTACCCATACCTCTGTCCCCAGGACACGTCAATCAGCAGTGTGTCAACCTCTACAGGAACCCCAGGCCACACCTCATACCCAAGACAATCAGGGACCTGGGGTCAGTGGCAGTAGGCACACCGTTCAGGGGACAGAGGCACAGGCTAACAGGGAAACTGGGAGGAGTGCTGTGCGTCAGGGGGAGGGCAGGCCCAGGGAATCGACTCTCCAGGAGGTACTTGCAGATATCCTGGGAGCCTATCAACATTCCCAGGACACGATGGGCCAGATCCTGGACAATGTGCAGGAGAACAGGCGGCTGCAGGACGG
Organism: Pleurodeles waltl; assembly: GCF_031143425.1. Taxonomy (NCBI): domain Eukaryota; kingdom Metazoa; phylum Chordata; class Amphibia; order Caudata; family Salamandridae; genus Pleurodeles; species Pleurodeles waltl. The sequence continues at coordinate 824,850,949 of NC_090444.1, forward strand.
ACAGTACCAGGGGATCAGTGAGGTCTTGCAGGCCCTCAACAACACCCTGATCTCTTGGCAGATATGGCCAGCATTATGAGGGAGGCAGTCACACAACAGTGGGCCCCTGCCACTAGCCAGACCTTTGAACAGCCTTCCACCTCCGCTACCGCTAGTGGTAAAGAGGCCCGCCACAGGACTCACAGGCCACCAGCACCCCTACCCCTGCAGAAAGAGAACCACCCCACAAACATTCCTGCGATCCAGACAGAAGCCAGAGACACTTCAATAAACACCCTTGGAAAATTTGGAGTAAGTCATGTTTATCAATTATGTATTCACTGAAACAGGTTTGCAATTCAGCTGTACAGAATATGAGCATAGATTAATGACCTGTAGCTGGCTGCAGTGATCACACCAGGAGTATATGTGAGGTCACCAACATCTGCAAAATGAATTGCCAGAGGTAACAGTAAGTGGGCATAGAGGTGGGAAATATCAGCATGCCAGTGCCACAGAAATGTAAACAAATTTCATTGAAATGTGAAGTAATACTGTCCTACCAGTGTGTCATTGGAAGTATTGTCTGATCACTGATGTTCTGTTGTCCTCATCCTCATCTGCTGCCTCCTCATCCTCACTGTCCACAGGGTCTACTGCTGGCACACGGGCATCTCCAGCCTCCTCCTCCTGCAGGAATGGGACATGGCACCTGAGGGCCAGGTTATGCAACATGCACCATGCCACCACTATCTGGCAGACCTTCTTGGGTGAGTAGCACAGGGATCCATCTGTCAGATGGAGGCACTGGAACCTGGCCTTCAGGAGGCCAAAGGTCCTTTCAATTATCCTTCTGGTTCGCCCATGGGCCTCATTGAAACATTCTTCTGCCCTTGTCCTGGCATTCCTCAGAGGGGTCAGCAGCAATGATAGGTTTGGGTAACCAGAGTCACCTGCAAATATTGAGGGACAACATTTAGCCACACACTATCCCATATGGCCCACACCATACCCATAAACCAACATCTACTGGGTAGGAACCAGGACTCACCTAATAGCCACACCCTGTGCCTCTGTAGTTGGCCCCTCACATTTGGGATGCTCCTATTCCTCAGGACAAAGGCATCATGCACCGACCCAGGATACTTAGCACTGATGTGGACGTTGTGCTGGTCCGCCAAGCACACCATCTGTACAATAATGGAGTGGAAACTCTTCCGATTTTTAAACATCTGTTTATTCTGACGGGGGACACATATGCAATATGTGTTTCTTCAGTCGCCCCAATTATGTTGGGATGTGTCCCATTGCATAGAACTCGGCCTTCACTGTGGCCAAATCTTCAACCTGCCGAAAACAATGTAGCTGCACATGTGTTTAATCAGGGCAGACAACACTCTTGTCAGCACGTTTGAGAACATTGACTGTGACATTCCTGCTGCCAAGCCCACTATAACTTGGAAAGAACCACTTGCCAGGAAATGGAGTACAGATGGCCCTTGCACAAGAGGGGGATCCCAGTGGGGAGACGGATAGCAGATATCAGGTCAGGCTCCAACTGGGCACACATCTCAGTGATTGTGGCCCTGTCCAGTCTATAGGTGAGTATTATGTGCTTGTCCTCCAGTGTAGCCAAGTCCACCAGGGTTCTGTACACGGGGGTATGTCTCCATTTCCTATTCATCCGCAGCGGTAGGGATCTAAGGGACACAAGAGTGAGGAGTCGGTCACAAACAGAACAATGGAACCAGAACATAACTTTGCATCCTGTAAACATGAATTGAGTCACTGTAATTTGTCCAGTATGTGCTAATATCTCCTGTGACGCAGCATTATTCAAGGGCCTGACCCCCCACCCTGAAATGGCATCTGCCTGTCCTGTGTGGAGGAACAGGTGGAAGTGAGGTAATTCCGCTGAAGATGTGCGCCGTTGCGGGAGGTGGTCGGGAACCGCTGTGCAACTCCTTATTGGTTAACATTGGACCCTATGGGTTACAGTGACCAATGGTGATCTATGCTGGCAGTGACGGCATGCACCGCTGTGGACGTGACTGCCATTTTCTATCTGATCCCTCACTTGCTATCTGATCCTCCACAGGAGAGGACCTACACTGCATGTGCTGCTGTGAACTGTGTCTGGAACCTACCATGGCCTGTGTGACTGGGGAAAGGGTCCCAGCCTTCACTTTGGAGGAGTTGGAGAGACTGGTGGATGGGTTCCTACCCCAGTACGGACTGCTGTATGGGCCTCCAGACCAACAGGTGAGTACACTGTGGGCACGATGCATGTGGCAGGAATGCATGGAGTTGTGTGTGTGAAGGCCTTGTGTATGTTGGATGTCCTCTGGGCGACGTATAGGTTGTGTGCTGGGCCATGTCTGTATAAATGGTGATGTGAAGGGATATGTTGGACCATAAGTGTAACAGGCAGGACTGTTTGACTAGTTCTATTTTCCTGTGTGTATTGCCTCTGCAGGCCAGCGCCCATCAAAAGAAGGGTATATGGCGTGTCATTGCCAAGGAGGTGCGGACCCTTTGGGTCTATGGCAGGCGGAGCACCCACTGTTGCAAACGGTGGGATGAACTGAAATGCTGGGCACAAAAGACGGCGGAGGCCCAGCTGGATGGCCTCCTAACGAGGAAGGGGTGCCTGTCGAACCTTTAGCCCCCTGATGGCCTGCATACTGGCGATGGCCTCTCCTGACCTGGATGGGTGCTTGAGGGCATCACAGCAGCCACAAGGGGGTGAGTACAGTGCCCATCATTACAAGTTACTCATTGTAGGGTGGTATCCGGGTGGGGCATGTGTGTCAGTGGGTGCCCCTAGGCCAACCCTGACATTGCAGCGTAGGTCCCCTGGTGGCTAGGGTTCAGAGGGAAAATCTTGCTACCTAGCTCGTAGGCATTCACAACTGGTCAGAGCTGCGTGGGTCCCAGGTGTGCTACATTTGGTGGTGTGTGCCCCTCCCCATGCCTTGGCTGCTAACTATTTCTCTGCTAGTGCTATGGCATATTGAGTAGGCCTGTTCCCTGTGTGTGAGGCTGCTGTGTATGCCAACTGGGGTGTTGGTGCAGCTATTGACCCAGTGTATCCTTTGTCTCTCCCCCCCTTTTTGTTTTTTCATCCTGTCCTTATGTGCATTAGCATCAACTGGCGGAGGAGCAGAGGCACCGGCAACTGAGGGAGCTGCATCCTATAGGACCCAGGAGGCAGAGTCAACTGACACTGAGTGCACCAGTGGGACAGAGGGCGAGGGGAGCACCACGGCTGAGACTGGAGGGAACAGTTCTGACACAGATACCTCCTCCGATGGAAGCTCCCTGGTGGTGGCGGATACTTCTGTGACCACCCCAGCTACAAGTACAGCCGCCACACCCTGTACCAGCACCGCCCTCCCAGCAGCCCCTCATCAAGTTGCCCGTGCCAGGAGGGTGGGCATCTCCTTCGCCCCAGGCACCTCAGGCCCTGCCCCAGTTAGCCCTGCTTCCCTGAGTGAGGTGACTATTGACCTCCTGAGATCCATCCCTGTAGAGCGGTCAACCATTGTGAATGCCATCCAGGGGCTGACAGGCCAGGTGCAACAGACTAATGCATTCCTGGAGAGCATTCACACTGGATTGGCGACCCAACAGAGATCGATCCAGGCTCTGGCCTCCTCTCTGATGGCAGCCATTGTCCCTGTTTCTACCCTCCCCCCTCCAACTCCCACTGCCCAGTCCCATTCTCCTCAGCCCCAACTCATCCCAAGCACACAGCCAGACAAGCGTGCACACAAGACAACACACAAGAGTGGTACAGGCAAACACAAGCACCACACTTCATTCCACGGGCACTCACACAAACACCATCCAGGTGCAGACACGCCAACATCCACTATTTCCACTGTCTACCCCTCCTTCTCCTCCTCCCTCCCAGTTCCGTTCACACTCACACCTGCATGCACTACATCATCATCCACTGCCAGCATCTTCACCACACCAATCAGAACACACACCTCACTGGCAGACACCTCCACAACAGCCATGCACATGTCCCCTGTGTCCTCTCCCACTGTGTCTCTCCCCCCCTCCTAAGGTGCACAAACACAAGCACTCAGACACCCAATAGCCATCCCCCTCACAGCAGCATACAGACCATGCACCTGCACCCAAAAGCAGCAGACAGGCACCTCCAACAACCACTGCCTCTTCCTCCACTCCCATTCCTTCTCTCTTTTCCCGTCCCAATGTCCCTAAAAAACTGTTCCTATCCACTATTGACCTCTTCCCTACCCGTCCCCCCAGTCCTGGACATATGGGCATGGTATCACGACCCAGCCAAGCACCTCAGCCACACAGTCCATGGGCCCAGTCTTCACAACACTCATGGTAGAAAAGGATCCAGGCCACATGTCCTGAAGGTGAAGGGGCCTGTACCAGGCAGCCTCAAGGGAAAGGAGCCTGCCCCAGCTGCCAGAAAGACCAAGGAGCCTGCACCAGCAGGCAAGAAGGGAAAGGAGTCTGCACCAGCTGCCAAGAAGACAAAGGAGCCTGCACCATCAGGCAAGAAGGGATAGGAGCCTGTCCCAGCTGTCAGGAAGAGCAAGGAGCCTGCACCAGCAGGCAGGAAGACCAAGGGGCCTGGGGCAGGAACTGGGACGGAGCCCCCACCACCAACCATGGTTGTGCAGCTGGCCGAGGTTGCAGGGGATGGGCAAGAGCATCCACCCCCAGCAGCAGCACCACCACTGAGCAGGCGTCCGAGGTTACAGGGGATGGGCAGGAGCCTCCCCTCCCAACAGCAGCACGACCACTGAGCAGCCGTTCGAGGTTGCAGGGGATGGGCAGGAGCCTTCCCCCACCAGCAGCAGCACCACCACTGAGCAGCGGTCACCGCCGGCAGACAGAATGTAATCCTGCCTCCTTGGGCTGCTATGCGGCCTGCCCCGGCAAATCCAGTGGGTATGACACCCACCTGAGAGACTGTGACCTTGCATTCCCCAGGATCAAGAGCACAGGGCACCATGCCCCCTCCAGAACCAGTGGGCAAGACACCCACATCTCCCCAGGATCAAGAGCACAGGGCAGGATGCCCCCTCCAAAACCAGTGGGTAAGACACCCACATGCCCAACACTCCCCAGGATCAAGAGCACAGGGCACAATGACCCCTCCAGAAGCAGTGGGCAAGACACCCACATGCCCAACACTCCCCAGGATCAAGAGCACAGGGGACAATGTCCCCTCCAGAACCAGTGGGCAAGACACACACTTGAGAGACTGTGGCCCATCACTCCACAGGACCAAGCACAGGGCATGTTGGCCACTCCAGAAACAGTGGGTGAGACACCCACATGGGAGACTGTGACCTTGCACTCCACAGGACCAAACACAAAGCATGTTGCCCCTTACAGAACCAGTGGTCTTGTAACATCTCCCGGCTGAGGTGCTCCTGTCCCCCTGAGGTGCCTGCCTATATACCAACTGATGCCCCTGCAGTGTTCTCTCAGTGTTGAAGCAGGTAACATGTGTGGCCTTGGACTTTGGCCTGTGGCCATTTGGACTACACAAATAGTGGACTGGGCTGTGTCCCTTTGTCTGTACATACGTACATATCTATTATCTTTCCAAACATATTTTTCGTGTTGATCTCATTACATTCACTTTTGCAAATTCATTTTGTCCTTGCATTATTCATCCGAGTTAGAGGGTAAAATTGTTTTTGTAATGCAGCTGATTGTGTGTATGGTGTTGGGGGAGTTGTGTGCGTGTGTGTTTCATTCTTGTTTTCCTCCCTCCCTCCCTTGTGTGCTAGGCGTCTGTACTCACTGTCCATCGTCTTTGCCAGCGTTGGTGTTCGTGGTGGAGCAGAACGTAGAAGATCATGGGGAAGGCATGCATTTCAGGCTCCATGGTAGCGTGGTTGTTCCCTGTGTCTCCATTGGTGAGTCCTTTCCCTTCTGAGCTCAGTTTCCACCAGGCTTTTGATGTCATTGGAACTGCCTCGGAAGACACACTACAAGTCATGATAAAGGATGTTGCAAGAACCAAGCAAGACTACAAGCAAAAAATTATTGATTCCTGGACCTGAAGACCTGTGGACAGAGGAGACCAATTTCAGAAGTCAAAGAAGGGTCCAGAAAGGACAGGAGCCCCTGCCAACCTAGAAGAAGGTGCAAAAGTGGGTTCTCCAGTCAGAATAAAAGTACAGAAGTCCACCAAAGAAGATAGCTGCAAGGTTCCTGCTTGGTGCAGAAGATGTCCCATGTCGAGTTGCTGGATGCAGGCTGTTTGCGTCACTGGATTCCACCAACAAGCCTTGGTTCAAGCTAAATATGACCTTCCTGCTCCTTTCAGATCAGCCGCAGCCACTTCAACAATGTATGAGGGCAGCCCCAATGTTAGTCTATGAAGGGAGCAGGCCTCACAGTAGTGTAAAAACGAATTTAGGAGTTTTACACTACCAGGACATATAAACTACACAGGTACATGTCCTGCCTTTTACCCACACAGCACCCTGCTCTACGGGTTACCTAGGGCACACATTAGGGGTGACTTACAGTATATGTAGAAAAAGGGGAGGTTTAGGCTTGGCAAGTACTTTTAAATGCCAAGTCGAAGTGGCAGTGAAACTGCACACACAGGCCTTGCAATGGCAGGCCTGAGACAAGGTTAAGGGGCTACTGAAGTGGGTGGCACAACCAGTGCTGGAGGCCCACTAGTAGCATTTAATCTACAGGCCCTAGGCACATATAGTGCATTCTACTCGGGTCTTACAAGTAAATCAAATAGCCAATCATGGATAAACCAATCAACAGTACAATTTACACAGAGAGCATATGCACTTTAGCACTAGTTAGCAGTGGTAAAGTGCCCAGAGTTCAAAAGCCAACAACAACAGCTCAGAAAAAATAGGAGGAAGGAGGCAAAAGGTTTGGGGATGACCCTGTCAAAAAGCCAGCTCCAACAAAGGGTCTTTCTTGTGGTGTATAACATTGAGGGTAAAGTGCAATGGAATGAGGTGATGGTAGAGGAAAGTCCAGGGTATTGTTCCAGTCTGTTTGTAGCACAGGTGCAGTATTCCAAGGGGCCATAGGAAGAGGAGCAAAGGCAGTTCAAAGTGGACAAGGTGACAGGGTGGGACCTAAGGGGGACAATCAGGAGAGTCTCATTTTCTTGCGGCGGTCTTGGCAAATGTCTCTGGCTTCTGTCTGGGTCAGAGGGAATGTTGGTGGGGTGGTTCACCTTCTGCAGGGGGAGGGGTGCTGGTGACCTGTGGGTGCTGTGGTGGGGCCTCCTGCACACTAGCTGCAGTGGAGGTGGTGGGCTGCTCTTTAGCCTGGCTAGTGGTAGGGGCCTACTGGTGTGCTGTCGATTCCCTCATGATATTGGCCATGTGTAGGAAAGTACTATCTTGCCTGGCATATTACCCCCATATTTCACTGTATATATGTTGTTTTAGTGTATGTGTCACTGGGACCCTGCCAGCCAGGGCCCCAGTGCTCATAAGTGTGCCCTGTATGTGTTCCCTGTGTGATGACTAACTGTCTCACTGAGGCTCTGCTAACCAGAACCTCAGTTGTTATGCTCTCTCTGCTTTCCAAATTGTCACTAACAGGCTAGTGACCAATTTCACCAATTCACATTGGCATACTGGAACACCCTTATAATTCCCTAGTATATGGTACTGAGGTACCCAGGGTATTGGGGTTCCAGGAGATCCCTATGGGCTGCAGCATTTCTTTTGCCACCCATAGGGAGCTCTGACAATTCTTACACAGTCCTGCCACTGCAGCCTGAGTAAAATAATGTCCACGTCATTTCACAGCCATTTACCACTGCACTTAAGTAACTTATAAGTCACCTATATGTCTAACCTTCACCTGGTGAAGGTTGGGTGCAAAGTTACTTAGTGTGTGGGCACCCTGGCAGTAGCCAAGGTGCCCCCACGTTGTTCAGGGTAAATTCCCCGGACTTTGTGAGTGCGGGGACACCATTTCACGTGTGCACTATACATAGGTCACTACCTATGTATAGCGTCACAATGGTAACTCCGAACATGGCCATGTAACATGTCGAAGATCATGGAATTGTCTCCCCAATGCCATTCTGGCATTGGGGAGACAATTCCATGATCCCCCGGGTCTCTAGCACAGAACCCGGGTACTGCCAAACTGCCTTTCCCAGGATTTCACTACAGCTGCTGTTGCTGCAAACCCCTCAGACAGGTTTCTGCCCTCCTGGGGTCCAGCCAGGCCTGGCCCAGGAAGGCAGAACAAAGGATTTCCTCAGAGAGAGGGTGTTACACCCTCTCCCTTTGGAAAAAGGTGTCAGGGCTGGGGAGGAGTAGCCTCCCCCAGCCTCTGGAAATGCTTTGATGTGCACAGATGGTGCCCATCTCTGCATAAGCCAGTCTACACCAGTTCAGGGATCCCCCAGCCCTGCTCTGGCGCGAAACTGGACAAAGGAAAGGGGAGTGACCACTCCCCTGACCTGCACCGCCCAGGGGAGGTGCCCAGAGCTCCTCCAGCGTGCCCCAGACCTCTGCCATCTTGGATTCAGAGGTGTGCTGGCACACTGGACTGCTCTGAGTGGCCAGGGCCAGCAGGTGATGTCAGAGACTCCTTCTGATAGGCTCTTACCTTTCTTACTAGCCTATCCTCCTTCCTAGGTAGCCAAACCTCCTTTTCTGGCTATTTAGGGTCTTTGCTTTGGGGAATTCTTCAGATACCGAATGCCAGAGCTCACCAGAGTTCCTCTGCATCTCCCTCTTCATCTTCTGCCAAAGGATCGACCGCTGACTGCTCAGGACGCCTGCAAAACCGCAACAAAGTAGCAAAGATGACTACTGCAACCTTGTATCGCTTCATCCTGCTGGCTTTCTCGCCTGTTTCCTGGTGGTGCATGCTCTGTTGGGGGTAGCCTGCCTCCTTCTTCCACCAGGAGCTCTGAAGAAATCTCCTGTGGGTCGACGGAATCTTCCCCCTGCAACCGCAGGCAACAAAAGACTGCATCACCGGTCCTCTGGGTCCCCTCTCAGCATGACGAGCGTGGTTCCTGGAACTCAGCAACTCTGTCCAAGTGACTCCTACAGTCCAGTGACTCTTCAGTCCAAGTTCGGTGGAGGTAAGTCCTTGCCTCCACACGCTAGACTGCATTGCTGGGTACCGCGTGATTTGCAGCTGCTCCTGCTCCTGTGCACTCTTCCAGGATTTCCTTTGTGCACAGCCAAGCCTGGGTCCCCGACACTCTAACCTGCAGTGCACAACCTTCTGAGTTGTCCTCCATCATCGTGGGACTCCCTTTTCTGACTTCGGGTGGACGCCCCCTCTGTCTCCTCATCCAAGTGGCGACACCCTGGTCCCTCCTGGGCCACAGCAGCATCCAAAAACCCTAACCGCGACCCTTGCAGCTAGCAAGGCTTGTTTGCGGTCTTTCTGCGTGGGAACACCTCTGCAAGCTTCTTCACGACGTGGGACATCCATCCTCCAAAGGGGAAGTTCCTAGTCCTCTTCGTTCTTGCATAACACCAAGCTTCCTCCATCCGGTGGCAGCTCCTTTGCACCCTCAGCTGGCATTTCCTGGGCATCTGCCCACTCTCGACACTGTCGCGACTCTTGGACTTGGTCCCCTTGTTTCACAGGTGCTCAGGTCCGGAAATCCACTGTTGTTGCTTTGCTGGTGTTGGTTTTCCTTGCAGAATCCCCCTATCCCGACTTCTGTGTTCTCTGGGGATTGTAGGTCAAATCAAATCAAATCATTAACATTTATAAAGCGCGCTACTCACCTGTGCGGGTCTCAAGGCACTAGGGGAAAGGGGGGGGGTTACTGCTGCTCGAAAAGCCAGGTTTTTAGGAGTCTCCGGAATGCCGAGTGGTCCTGGGTGGTCCTGAGGCTGGTGGGGAGGGAGTTCCAGGTCTTGGCTGCCAGGAAGGAGAAAGACCTCCCACCCGCCGTGGAGCGGCGGATGCGAGGGACGGCAGCGAACGCGAGGCCAGAGGAACGGAGGAGGCGGGTGGGGACGTAGAAGCTGAGGCGTCGGTTGAGGTATTCCGGTCCCTTGTTGTGGAGGGCTTTGTGTGCGTGGGTGAGAAGTCGAAAGGTGATCCTTTTGCTGACTGGGAGCCAATGCAGGTGTCTCAGGTGTGCGGAGATGTGGCTGTTGCGGGGTACGTCGAGGATGAGGCGGGCCGAGGCGTTTTGAATGCGTTGCAGGCGATTTTGGAGTTTGGTGGTGGTCCCAGCGTAGAGGGTGTTGCCGTAGTCCAGGCGGCTCGTGACGAGGGCTTGGTACACGGTTTTTCTAGTGTCGGCGGGGATCTTTACACCTACCTTACAGGGTCTTGGGGTGGGCTATTTTTCTAACCCTCACTGTTTTCTTACAGTCCCAGCAACCCTCTACAAGCTCACATAGGTTTGGGGACCATTCGTGGTTCGCATTCCACTTTTGGAGTATATGGTTTGTGTTGCCCCTATACCTATGTGCTCCTATTGCAATCTATTGTAACTTTACACTGCTTACAAAACTTCCTTTTGCTATTACTGCATATTTTTGGTATTGTGTACATATATCTTGTGTATATTTGGCATCCTCATACTGAGGGTACTCACTGGGATACTTTTGGCATATTGTCATAAAAATAAAGTACCTTTATTTTTTGTATATCTGTGTATTGTGATTTCTTATGATATTGTGCATATGACACCAGTGGTATAGTAGGAGCTTTGCATGTCTCCTAGTTCAGCCTAAGCTGCTCTGCTATAGCTACCTTCTATCAGCCTAAGCTGCTAGAAACACCTCTTCTACACTAATAAGGGATAACTGGACCTGGTACAGAGTGTAAGTACCCCTTGGTACCCACTACAAGCCAGGCCAGCCTCCTACATTGGTTGTGCAGCGGTGGGATAAGTACTTGTAACTACTTACCACTTTGTCATTTTGTACTTTTCATAAGAGAATAATATAAAAAACAAGTTCATTGTATGTACAGCTAACCAACAAGTTTTGCTTTTCTTCTCTTACACTATCTGCTAAGGGCTGAAAAGTACTCCTAAACTTTCTAAAAATGTGAAAAAGTTTGAAAAAGTTTTTTTTTCCTGTTCTTTAAAAAGTCCTGAAACTTTTTCTCTCTTCTATCTGTCTCTAAACCTTCTTCTATCATATCTGATGTAGGTACTGCTCTTAAATTAGTCAATACAACTTATGACAATTTAAATTTCAAGAGCCTAAGGAGTCTCTGCATTGATAGAGGTTTAGTGGTAGGAAAGAACCCTTCTAGAGAATTTCTGTCTAACATGCTCATTGAGAATGATAAGGCCCAGGGTGGCACTTCATCTGAAAAGTTAGTAGATAGCTCACACTCAGACTCAGGGGATCCCCTTGTGGGAGTGGTACAGGGTTCTCTTCCAAATCTGCCCCCTAGCAGACCTCATAGCAATGCTGGTAGTAATAGAAGCTCTCATCATAGTAGGGATGTTTTTGATCCTGAAGGCCAGGTTGTTAGAGTGCAAGCTGTTAGGGGCAGGTCTCCCTCTGTTGAATCCAATATTTCTTCAGTGTCCAAGCATTCCCAACCCACTCACCCTGAAGACAAATTGTTAGAAAGGGAACTCAACAAGTTGAGAGTGGAAGAGACCAGACTGAAGCTTAAACAGCAATAGCTTGTTCTAGACAGGGAATCCCTAGATCTGGAGAAGGAGAGACAGAGGTTGGGGTTTGGACCCCATGGTGGCAGCAGCAGTATTCCTGATAGCAATCCTGTGAAAGAGCATGATTCCAGGAATCTGCACAAGATAGTTCCCCCTTACAAGGAGGGGGATGACATTAACAAGTGGTTTGCTGCACTTGAGAGGGCCTGTATGGTACTGGGGGTCCCTCAAAGGCAATGGGCTGCCATCCTATGGCTATCTTTCAATGGAAAGGGTAGGGATAGGCTCCTTACTGTTAGAGAAAGTCATGCCAATAATTTTGCAGTTTTGAAGGATGCACTCTTGGATGGATTTGGCTTAACCACTGTACAACACAGGATTACGTTTAGAGAAACCAGAAAAGAGTCCTCACAAGTCTGGGTAGACTTTGTTGACTATTCAGTGAAGGCCTTGGAGGGGTGGTTACATGGCTGTAAAGTTTCTGACTATGAAAGCCTGTACAATCTAATCCTGAGAGAGCATATCCTGAATAACTGTGTGTCTGATTTGTTACACCAATATCTAGTGGACTCAGATCTGACCTCTCCCCAAGAATTGGGAAAGAGGGCAGACAAATGGATCAGAACAAGAGTGAACAGAAAAGTTCATAAGGGGGTGACAAGGATGGCAAGAAGAAGGATGGTAAGTCTTCTGACAAGGGTGGGGACAAAAGTAAAACTGAGTCTTCATCAGGCCCACAAAAACACTCTGGTGGGGGTGGTGGGTCCAAATCCTCTTCTAATCAAGTAAAAAAGCCTTGGTGCTATTTATGTAAAGTAAAAGGCCATTGGACAACTGATGCCAGTTGTCCAAAGAAAAGCACCAAACTTCCGACTACCAAAACCCCTACTGCAACCTCTAGTGCCCCTAGTAATAGCAGTGGTGGTGGGAGCAACCCTACTAATAGCCAATCCAAGGGAGTAGCTGGGCTCACTTTTGGTAATTTAGTTGGGGTTGGTCTTGTTAGGGAGACCACAGAGGCTGTGTTAGTCTCTGAAGGTGCCATTGATTTGGCCACCTTGGTTGCTTGTCCCCTTAATATGGATAAGTACAAGCAACTTCCCCTAATCAACGGTGTTGAGGTTCAGGCCTACAGGGACACAGGTGCCAGTGTTACCATGGTGATAGAGAAACTGGTATACCCTGAACAACACCTACTTGGTCACCAGTACCAAGTAACAGACGCTCATAACAACACTCTTAGCCACCCCATGGCTGTTGTAAATCTCAACTGGGGGGGGGGGGTTACTGGTCCAAAGAAAGTTGTGGTTGCTTCAGATTTACCTGTAGACTGTCTACTAGGAAATGATTTAGAGACATCAGCTTGGGCAGAAGTGGAGTTGGAGGCTCATGCAGCAATGCTGGGCATTCCTGGGCATATTTTTGCTTTGACAAGGGCTCAGGCCAAAAAGCAAAAAGGACAGGGTGACTTGGATCCTGGAACAATGGACCAAGTGATTCCTAAAGCTAGGGGTAGCAAGGGTAAATCCCTACCCACTATCCCTCCCTCTACAGATGATTCTACTTCTGAGGAAGAAGAATTTCCTCCCTGTGCAGAACCTTCACCAGAGGAGCTGGCAGCAGACACTGCTGAGCTTTTGGGTGGAGGGGGGCCTGCCAGGGAAGAACTGAGTGTGGCACAGCAAACCTGTCCCACATTAGAGGGTCTCAGACAGCAAGCTGTCAAACAGAAAAATGGCGATGTCAGTGACTCACATAGAGTTTACTAGGAGGACGACCTCTTGTATACAGAGGCAAGGGACCCAAAACCTGGAGCGGCCAGGAGATTGGTCATTCCCCTGCAGTACAGAGAGTTCCTCCTAACTCTAGCACACAACATTCCTTTGGCTGGACATTTGGGTCAGATTAAAACATGGGAAAGGCTTGTCCCCCTGTTTCACTGGCCTAGGATGTCAGAGGACACAAAAGATTTTTGTAAGTCTTGCGTAACCTGCCAAGCCAGTGGCAAGACTGGTGGCACTCCAAAGGCTCCCCTTATTCCACTACCTGTGGTTGGGGTTCCCTTTGAAAGGGTAGGGGTTGACATAGTTGGCCCCCTTGACCCTCCTACTGCTTCAGGCAATAGGTTTATCTTGGTGATAGTGGACCATGCCACAAGATATCCTGAAGCTATTCCTCTAAGGACCACTACAGCACCTGCAGTGGCAAAAGCCCTCCTGGGAATCTTTTCCAGGGTGGGTTTCCCAAAAGACGTTGTATCAGACAGGGGTAGCAACTTTATGTCTGCATACTTGAAGGCTATGTGGAAGGAATGTGGTGTAACATACAAATTCACCACACCTTATCATCCACAAACAAATGGACTGGTGGAGAGGTTTAATAAAACTCTCAAAGGAATGATAATGTGACTCCCTGAAAAACTCAGGAGGAGATGGGATGTCCTGTTACCTTGCCTCCTTTTTGCTTACAGGGAGGTACCCCAGAAAGGAGTGGGCTTCAGCCCCTTTGAACTCCTATTTGGGCACCCTGTAAGAGGTCCTCTAACACTTGTGAAGGAGGGTTGGGAACAACCTTGATAAGCTCCTAAGCAAGATATAGTGGACTATGTACTTGGCCTAAGATCCAGAATGGCGGAGTACATGAAAAAGGCCAGTAAAAACCTTCAGGCCAGCCAAGAGCTCCAAAAGCAATGGCATGACCAGAAGGCTGATCTGATTCAGTACCAACCAGGACAGAAAGTGTGGGTATTGGAGCCTGTGGCCCTAAGAGCACTCCAAGACAAATGGAGTGGACCCCATCTCATTGTTGAAAAGAAGGGCGAGGTCACCTACTTGGTTGACCTGGGCACTGCCAGGAGTCCCCTTAGGGTGCTCCATGTCAATCACCTAAAACCCTACTATGACAGGGCTGATCTCACTCTGCTCATGGCAACAGATGAAGGACAGGAAGAAGAGAGTGACCCTCTCCCTGATCTCTTCTCTTCCACAGAAGAGGATGCTCTAGTGGAAGGTGTAGTTTTGGCAGACTGTCTTACTGCTGAGCAGAAAGACAACTGCATAAATCTAGGTCAGTTTTCTGAACTCTTTTCAACTGTGCCAGGCACCACATCTTGGTGTGAACACACAATTGATACTGGAGACAGCATGCCTGTCAAAAGTAAAATCTATAGGCAGCCTGACCATGTCAGGGACTGCATAAAGCATGAAGTTCAGAAAATGCTTGACTTAGGAGTGGTTGAACATTCTGAAAGCCCATGGGCCTCTCCTGTGGTGCTTGTACCAAAGCCTCACTCAAAAGATGGAAAAAGGGAGATGAGGTTTTGTTTAGATTACAGAGGTCTCAACCAGGTAACAAAAACTGATGCTCACCCTATACCCAGGGCAGATGAGCTCATAGATACACTGGCATCTGCCAAGTATCTAAGCACCTTTGATTTGACTGCAGGGTATTGGCAGATCAAGTTATCAGAGGATGCTAAAACAAAAACTGCATTTTCGACTATTGGAGGGCACTACCAATTCACAGTAATGCCCTTTGGTTTGAAAAATGCACCTGCCACTTTACAGAGGTTGGTGAATACAGTCCTGCAAGGGTTGGAGGCTTTTAGTGCAGCATATCTAGATGATATAGCTGTCTTTAGCTCCACCTGGGATGATCACCTGGTCCACCTGTGGAAAGTTTTGGAGGCCCTGCAAAAGGCAGGCCTCACTACCAAGGCTTCAAAGTGCCAGATAGGGCAGGGGAAAGTGGTTTATCTGGGACACCTGGTAGGTGGAGAACAGATTGCACCACTTCAGGGGAAAATTCAGACAATCATGGACTGGGTTCCCCCTACAACACAGACCCAGGTGAGAGCCTTCCTAGGCC
This sequence comes from Pleurodeles waltl, assembly GCF_031143425.1. NCBI lineage: Eukaryota > Metazoa > Chordata > Amphibia > Caudata > Salamandridae > Pleurodeles > Pleurodeles waltl. Next base: position 824,866,421 of record NC_090444.1, read on the forward strand.
TCACTGGGTATTACAGGAGATTCATTAAAAACTATGGCTCCATTGCAGCCCCACTTAATGATCTCACTTCCAAGAAGATGCCTAAAAAGGTATTGTGGACAGCTAGATGTCATAAAGCTTTTGAGGAGCTCAAACAGGCCATGTGCACTGCACCTGTCCTAAAAAGCCCATGTTACTCCAAGAAATTCATTGTTCAAACTGATGCATCTGAATTAGGGGTAGGGGCAGTCTTATCACAACTCAATTCTGAGGGCCAGGATCAACCTGTTGCTTTTATCCCTAGAGAAAAGTGTTGGTCTGCCATAGAGAGGGAGGCCTTTGCTGTGGTCTGGGCACTGAAGAAGTTGAGGCCATACCTGTTTGGCACTCACTTCATTGTTCAGACAGACCACAAACCTCTAATTTGGCTAAAACAAATGAAAGGTGAAAATTGTTGAGGTGGTCCATATCTCTACAGGGAATGGACTATACAGTGGAACATAGACCTGGCAGTACCCACTCCAATGCAGATGGACTCTCCAGATATTTCCACTTAGACAATGAAGGCTCATCAGGTCATGGCTAGTCTTATTGTCCTTCGTTTGGGGGGGGGGTGTTGTGTAGGAAAGTACCATCTTGCCTGGCATGTTACCCCCATATTTCACTGTATATATGTTGTTTTAGTGTATGTGTCACTGGGGCCCTGCCAGCCAGGGCCCCAGTGCTCATAAGTGTGCCCTGTATGTGTTCCCTGTGTGATGACTAACTGTCTCACTGAGGCTCTGCTAACCAGAACCTCAGTGGTTATACTCTCTCTGCTTTCCAAATTGTCACTAACAGGCTAGTGACCAATTTCACCAATTCACATTGGCAAACTGGAACACCCTTATAATTCCCTAGTATATGGTACTGAGGTACCCAGGGTATTGGGGTTCCAGGAGATCCCTATGGGCTGCAGCATTTATTTTGCCACCCATAGGGAGCTCTGACAATTCTTACACAGGCCTGCCACTGCAGCCTGAGTGAAATAACGTCCACGTTATTTCACAGCCATTTACCACTGCACTTAAGTAACTTATAAGTCACCTCTATGTCTAACCTTCACCTGGTGAAGGTTGGGTGGAAAGTTACTTAGTGTGTGGGCACCCTGGCAGTAGCCAAGGTGCCCCCACGTCGTTCAGGGCAAATTCCCCGGACTTTGTGAGTGCGGGGACACCATTTCACGCGTGCACTATACATAGGTCACTACCTATGTATAGAGTCACAATGGTAACTCCGAACATGGCCATGTAACATGTATAAGATCATGGAATTGTCACCCCAATGCCATTCTGGCATTGGGGAGACAATTCCATGATCCCCCGGGTCTCTAGCACAGAACCCGGGTACTGCCAAACTGCCTTTCCTGGGGTTTCACTGCAGCTGCTGCTGCTGCCAACCCATCAGACAGGTTTCTGCCCTCCTGGGGTCCAGCCAGGCCTGGCCCAGGAAGGCAGAACAATGGATTTCCTCAGAAAGAGGGTGTTACACCCTCTCCCTTTGGAAAAGGTGTCAGGGCTGGGGAGGAGTAGCCTCCCCCAGCCTCTGGAAATGCTTTGATGGGCACAGATGGTGCCCATCTCTGCATAAGCCAGTCTACACCGGTTCAGTGATCCCCCAGCCCTGCTCTGGCGCGAAACTGGACAAAGGATAGGGGAGTGACCACTCCCCTGACCTGCACCTCCCAGGGGAGGTGCCCAGAGCTCCTCCAGCGTGCCCCATACCTCTGCCATCTTGGATTCAGAGGTGTGCTGGCACACTGGACTGCTCTGAGTGGCCAGGGCCAGCAGGTGACATCAGAGACTCCTTATAATAGGCTCTTACCTTTCTTACTAGCCTATCCTCCTTCCTAGGTAGCCAAACCTCCTTTTCTGGCTATTTAGGGTCTCTGCTTTGGGGAATTCTTTAGATACCGAATGCCAGAGCTCACCAGAGTTCCTCTGCATCTCCCTCTTCACCTTCTGCCAAAGGATCGACTGCTGACTGCTCAGGACGCCTGCAAAACCGCAACAAAGTAGCAAAGACGACTACTGCAACCTTGTATCGCTTCATCCTGCCGGCTTTCTCGCCTGTTTCCTGGTGGTGCATGCTCTGGGGGTAGCCTGCCTCCTTCTTGCACCAGGAGCTCTGAAGAAATCTCCCGTGGGTCGATGGAATCTTCCCCCTGCAACCGCAGGCAACAAAAGACTGCATCACCGGTCCTCTGGGTCCCCTCTCAGCACGACGAGCGTGGTCCCTGGAACTCAGCAACTCTGTCCAAGTGACTCCCACAGTCCAGTGACTCTTCAGTCCAAGTTTGGTGGAGGTAAGGCCTTGCCTCCCCACGCTAGACTGCATTGCTGGGTACCGCGTGATTTGCAGCTGCTCTGGCTCCTGTGCACTCTTCCAGGATTTCCTTTGTTCACAGCCAAGCCTCGGTCCCCGACACTCTAACCTGCAGTGCACAACCTTCTGAGTTGTCCTCCGGCGTCGTGGGACTCCCTTTTCTGACTTCGGGTGGACTCCGGTTCACTCCTCTTCCAAGTGCCTGTTCTGGTACTTCTGTGGGTGCTGCCTGCTTCTGTGAGGGCTCCCTGACTTGCTGGGCGCCCCCTCTGTCTCCTCATCCAAGTGACGACATCCTGGTCCCTCCTGGGCCACAGCAGCATCCAATAACCCTAACTGCGACCCTTGCAGCTAGCAAGGCTCGTTTGCGGTCTTTCTGTGTGGAAACACCTCTGCAAGCTTCTTCACGACGTGGGACATCCATCCTCCAAAGGGGAAGTTCGTAGTCCTCTTCGTTCTTGCATAACACCAAGCTTCCTCCATCCAGTGGCAGCTCCTTTGCACCCTCAGCTGGCATTTCCTGGGCATCTGCCCACTCTCGACACTGTCGTGACTCTTGGACTTGGTCCCCTTGTTTCACAGGTACTCAGGTCTGGAAATCCACTGTTGTTGCTTTGCTGGTGTTGGTTTTCCTTGCAGAATCCCCCTATCACTACTTCTGTGCTCTCTGGGGATTGTAGGTGCACTTTACACCTACCTTACAGGGTCTTGGGGTGGGCTATTTTTCTAACCCTCACTGTTTTCTTACAGTCCCAGTGACCATCTAAAAGCTCACATAGGTTTGGGGTCCATTCGTGGTTCGCATTCCACTTTTGGAGTAAATGGTTTGTGTTGCACCTATACCGATGTGCTCCTATTGCAATCTATTGTAACTTTAAACTGCTTGCATTACTTCCTTTTGCTATTACTGCATATTTTTGGTATTGTGTACATATATCTTGTGTATATTTGGCATCCTCATACTGAGGGTACTCACTGAGATACTTTTGGCATATTGTCATAAAAATAAAGTACCTTTATTTTTTGTATATCTGTGTATTGTGTTTTCTTATGATATTGTGCATATGACACCAGTGGTATAGTAGGAGCTTGCATGTCTCCTAGTTCAGCCTAAGCAGCTCTGCTATAGCTACCTTCTATCAGCCTAAGCTGCTAGAAACACCTCTTCTACACTAATAAGGGATAACTGGACATGGTACAGAGTGTAAGTACCCCTTGGTACCCACTACAAGCCAGCCCAGCCTCCTACACCATGTCTGCCAGCACCCCTGCTATGGAGATCATGGTGGTGTTGCGAGCCTGCAAGTCCTCCCTGATCTGCTGATGGTGTTCCTCCTGCAGCCGATTGTTCTCCATGTTGTCAAGGATCTGGCCCGTCTTGTCCTGGGATTGTTGGTACGCACCCAGTATCTTGGTGAGTGCCTCCTGGAGAGTCGATTCCCTGGGACTATCCTCCATTTGGCACACAGTGGTCCTCCCAGTGTCCATTGAACGGTTGGACCCCTTCCACTGACCCCAGGTCCCTGACTGCCTTTGGTGTGAGGTGTGGCCTGGGGTCCCTGTACAGGTGGGCACACTGCTAATTGACGTGTCCTGGGGACAGAGGTGTGGGGACGCTGGGTGGGTGCTGTGGTGTTGGATACTGATGGGGGTGGCTCTGTGGTTGACTTTGAGTGGGCTGGGCGGACTGACTGTCCAGTGGTCCCTGATGGGCCAGGTTGTTGATCCAGATCCTGAAGTCCAGAGTTACTGTCATCACTGGGGGCATCTTCCGCTGGGGGACTGGTTTGTCATGGCACCTCCTTTCCGCTGACATTGGCTGGGGCACCTGCGGGATGCAAGTGATGTATTTTGCTGCATGCCTGTGTCATATTGTACATCCCTATCTACCCTTCTATCGTTGCTGTTGCCCTGCCACCTTGGTTTGTGTAAATTGATGTTTTGTGGGATTGTTAGTTCCTCTATGCTGTGCATGTTTTAGTGATGGGTATCCATGCAGGGCTGGGAAGGCTGTCCATACATTGGTACAGCATGCAGGGCTGGGCACTGGGGCTAGTCATATGCGTAGGTGTAGTGTGTGGGATGGAGTGGAGTGATGGGAATGACGGTGAGGGGGTGTGATGGCATGCAGGTATGGGGGTGATAAGGAATAAATGATGACTCACCAGTGTCCAGTCCTCCGGCAACTTCAGTGAGTCCCTCAGGATGCAGTAATGTCAAGACTTGCCTCTCCCATGCTGTGAGCTGTGGGGGAGGAGGTGGGGGTCCACCGCCAGTCCTCTGTATGGCAAGCTAGTGCCTTGCTGCTATGGAACGTACCTTCCCCCATAGGTCGTTCCACTTCTTCCTGATGTCGTCCCTTGTTCTTGGATGCTGTCCCACGGCGTTCACCCTGGCCACGATTCTCCACCATAGCTTGATCTTCCTTGCAATGGATATTTGCTGTACATGTGCTCTAAACAGCTATGGCTCTACCCTGACTATTTCCTCCACCATGACCCTCAACTCCTCGTCTGTGAAACGGGGGTGCCTTTGTGGGGACATTATGCTTGGGTGTGTGAAGTGGGGTGCATGAGGGATGTATGGGTGTATGTGGTGTGTGTGTGTCTAGTTATCGCAGTGGTCTTGGTGTCTGTCTGGTGGCAATGATTTGTATTCTTAAAGGGTTGTGGGTGATGTGGGTGTGTACTTTATAGTGCTGTGGGTGGGTGGGCTGTTATGGTGAGGGTATGAGTGTCAGGTATGTGTTTTTGGTATTGGCCAATGTTGTGTAGTTTAATATTTGGGTGTCCATTCTGAGAGAGCCTGTGTGTACTGCCAATGGTTTACCACTCTTGAATGTATGCCCTGGTGATTTGTGGGTCATGATGTAGTGGGCATTGTTTTGTTGGCGTAACGGTATGGGTGTTGTTACCACCACTTTAACACTGGCCTTTGGGCTGGCGGTTTTGTGTATGTGGCAGTATTCTGTCGGATTGGTATGTGTGTGTCATAACATGGAGAATGGATATTCGCTACCGCCGCGGTATGTTGGCGGCCTTCACCATGGTGGTAAGTGGCATTTACGGCCAATGTCATAATGAGGGCCTAAGTTATCATAAGATGCTAAACCAAAAACTGCATTTTCTACCATTGGAGGGCACTACCAATTCACAGTAATGCCCTTTGGTTTGAAAACTGCTCCTGACACTTTTCAGAGGCTGGTGAACACAATCCTCCAAGGTTTGGACGCCTATAGTGCAGCATATCTAGATGATATTGCTGTTTTTAGCTCCACCTGGGATGACCACCTGGTCCACCTCTGGAATGTTTTGGAGGCTCTGCAAAAAGCAGACCCCACTTTCAAGGCTTCAAAGTGCCAGATACCGCAGGGGAAATGGTTTATCTGGGACACCTGGTATGTGGAGAACAGATTCAGCCACTACAGGGAAAAATCCAAACCATTTTGGATTGGATTCCCCTTAAAACACAAACCCAGGTAAGAGTCTTCTTGGGCCTCACTGAGTTCTACAGGAGGTTCATTAAGAACTATGGTTCCATTGTAGCCCCTCTTAATGACCTCACATCTAAGAAAATACCTAAAAAGGTATTATGGACAGTCACCTATCAGAAAGCATTTGAGGAACTCAAACAGGCCATGTGCTCTGCGCCTGTTCTAAAAAGCCCTAACTAGTCCAAGAAATTCATAGTGCAAAATTATGCTTCAGAGGTAGGGGTTGGGGCAGTTCTCTCACAACTTAATGCAGAGGGCCAAGATTAACCTGTAGCTTTTATACGCAGAAGGTTGACCCCCAAAGAAAAGCTTTTCTCAGCCATGGAGAGGGAGTCATTTGCTGTGGCCTGGGCTCTGAAGAAGCTGAGACCATACCTATTTGGTACTCAAGTCATTGTTCAAACAGACCACAAACCTCTCTTATGGCTAAAACAGATGAAAGGAGAAAACCCCAAATTTTTGAGGTGGTCCACTTCCCTACAGGGAATAGACTATGCAGTGGAACATAGACCTGGGAGTAACCACTCCAATGCAGATGGACTCTCCTAATATTTCCACCTAGACAGTGAAGTCTCATTTGGGCAGGGTTAGCCTTCTTGTCCTTCGTATGGGGGGTGTAGGAAAGTACCCTTTTTCTTGGCATGGTTACCCGCTTTTTCTGCCCGATGTCAGTGTGCTTGACTGTGTTCATTGGGATCCTGCTAACCAGGATCCCAGTGAATATGCTCCCTCTCCCAAAACTCTGTAATCATCCCTCAATTGGCATGCTGGTGCCCCCATGTAAGTCCCTAGTATGTGGTACCTAGGTACCCAGGCCATTGGGGTTCCAGGGGATCCCTATAGGCTGCAGCAGCTATTCTTCCACCCATAGGGAGCCCATGGAAAGGATTCTGCAGGCCTGCCTTTGCAGTCTGTGTGAACCGGGTGCATGCACGCATTTTCACCATAGGTCACTACACCTGGTCACTATAAGTCACCCCTATTGTAGGCCCTCTAAGCCCAGATGGCAGGGTGCAGGTACCTGTATGTGAGGGTACCCCTGCACTAGCAGAGGTACCCCCACAAATTCCAGACCCACTTTCCTTGACTTTGTGAGTGTGGGGACGCCATTTTATGTGTGTACTGGACATAGGTCACTACCTATGTCTAGCTACATAATGGTAACTCCGAACCTAGGCATGTTTGCCATCAAATATGTTGGAATCATACCTTAATGCTATTGCAAGTATTGGTTGTATGATTCCATACACTCTGGGGCTCCTTAGAGGACCCCCAGCATTGCTTCCACATCCTTCTGAGGTTTTCCAGGCAGCCCCAGCTGTTCCCACCTCACAGACAGGTTTCTGATCTTCTGTTGCTTGAGCAACTCAAGCCTAGGAAGGCAGAACAAAGGATTTCCTTAGGGAGAGGGGTGTTATACCCTTTCCCTTTGGAAATAGGTGTTACATGGCTTGGGAGGGGTAGCCTCCCTAAGCCACTGGTATGCTTTGAAGGGCACAGTTGGTGTCCTCTATGCATAATCCTGTCTACACCAGTTCAGGGGTCTCCAGTCCCTGCTCTGGTGTGAAACTGGAAACAGAAAGAGGAGTGCCCACTCAACTGTCCATCACCACCCCAGGGGTGGTGCCCAGAGCCCCTCCAGAGGGTCCCTAGGTTCTGTCATCTTGAATCCAAGGTTGGCAGGAAACTCTTTGAGCATCTGAGTGGCCAGGCTAGGCAGGTGATGTCAGAGCCCCCTCCTGATAGGTGGTTACCCAGCTAGGTGACCAATCTTCCTTTCAGGGCTATTTAGGGTCTCTCCTTTGGGAGGTTGTTCACATTCCGCTTGCAAGATTCTAACAGGATTCCTCTGCATCCCTTACTTCGACTTCTGACCAAAGAAACTGAAGCGGGACTCTCCAGGACCAAATAATTGGCAACAAAGATGAAGACTTCACCTACAACATTGTTTCTCCGGCTCCTTCCAGCCTTTGCAACATTTCCCCAGTTGTGCATCCTCTAAGAACAGCCCCTCTCCAGTCTGCAAGGAAAGAAGAAGGTATCTCCCTTGGAGTGAGGGAGTCACTGTCCTGCATCTGCAGGCACCAACAGCAACAACAACCAGCTGTGTTGATCCCCTCTTCTGCTGATCTGTGCGATCCTGCAACATGGGTGATGGTCAGAAGTGGTCCAGACAGTCCTCTCTACCAGCTTTCCAACTTGGGTGGAGGTAAGCCCTTGCCTTCCAACGCAGGACTGTCCCCCGTGCAGTGCGTCCCTTGCAGCTGCCAAGGCTTGTTGACAATTCTTCCAAGGGGTCTTCGTGTAGCTCCAGTCCCCACCACTCTTTCCTGTGGTGCACAGCTCCCTGAGTAACTCTCCTGCTGCGTGGGGCTTCTTTTCGTAGTGCTGCATGGGCTTCATTTGCACCTCCTCTGTCCCCTTCCTGTGGGACTCCTGTGTGTGCTGCCTGTGCTTGTGTGGACTCTCTGTAATGCTGAGGGTCCCTTCTGACTCCCCCTTCTGGGTTGAATCCTCCTGGGCCTTGCTGGTCCCCGGTTGCACCACCTTCTGCCAAATCTGAGTTTTGTCTTTGCCAAGGCTTGTTGGTGGAATCTGGACATGCAAATCCAACTGCAATCTTCCTTCTGGTGTGGGGTATCACCTGCATCCTCCGAGAACTCGACTCCCAATCCAGGGCTGCAGTGCTGACTTTTCTTCTGCACCGTCGACCAACTCCTGCTATCCTCAACTTGGTGGGTAGGGGCTCCTGCCCCCACTGGACTCTGTTGTGTCTTCTGGACTTGGGGCCAGATGTATCAAGCGATTTTGCATTCGCAAACGGTGCGAATCGCAAAATTCGTCCGTTTGCGAATGCAAAAATGCCTTTCAGAATGTATGAAAGACATTCGCAGTGCAATTTTAAGGAATCGCAAAAATAGCGATTCCTTAAAATTGCGACCCCATTTAGAGAATCGCAAATTGCGATTCTCTAAATAAGAAATCGCAAATAAGGAATCCTCATTTGCAATTTCTTAAGCACATGTATCAAGCATTTCCTAAATGTGAATTGGGCATTTAGGAAATGCAACTACCACAAACAAAAGTTTGTTGCTAACCATGTGCAAATTTAAAAAATGCATTTTAAATGCATTTTTAAAATTGACATGTAGCGCACACATGCCCCTAAGGCATGTGTGTGTTCACATGTCCGTAAAAATATTTTTGGGGTGCAGCAGAGGGGGCCTTAGGCCCCCAGCACCCTGGGATTTGCATTTCCTAAATTGCGAATTCCTAACTGGAATTCGCAATTTAGGAAATGCAAAACCATTCGCAACCGGCCCATAGGTGCAAATGGGGTTGGATTCTCTATTTGCGATTCGGTAATAGCATTTGCGAATTTTAAGAAATCGCTATTACCGAATCGCAAAAATCATACATACCATTTTGCATTTCTTAAATAGCGATTTCTTAAAATTCGCTATTTAAGAAACGCAAATCGTTTTTTTGATACATCTGGCCCTTGGTCCCCTGTTTCCACAGGTCTTCTTCTTCAGGAATCCACCATTGGTTTCTTGCAGTCATCCCTAGGTTTTGTAATTCTCTTCTTTTCATCTAAGTGTGTATTCTGGGCAAACTCTAGTAATTTACTCCTGCTTTCCTGGTTGCTGGGGGGTGTTGTGGTACTTACCTTTTTGTGTTCCTGGTACCCCCAGCAACTCTCTACACACTCTACTTACCTGAGTGGGGGTGCCACCCTTGCACTCTAGTTGTTTTTTATATGGTTTGTGCTTCCCCTAGATCCACTATTCTCTATTGTGTTTTACACTATTTGCACTGTTTTTTAACTATTTCTGACAACTAGTGTATATATCTTGTGTATTGCTTACCTCCTAAGGGAGTATTGCCTCTATAGTAATTTTGGTGTTGTTACTATAATAAAGTACCTTTTTTTGTAACACTGAGTGTATTCATTCATGTGTGTAAGTGCTGTGTGACTGCAGTGGGATTGCATGAGCTTTGCATGTCTCCTAGATAAGCCTTGCTACTCATCCACAGCTACCTCTAAAGAGCCTGGCTTCTAGACACTGCCTACATTTCACCAATAGGGGATACCGGGAAATGGTATAAGATATAAATACCTTAGGTACCCACCACACTCTAGGCCAGTTTTTCCCACATGTCCCAGCAAGGTGGACCAGGCTTGGTGCTGTCTATTTGAGGGTGGACAAATGAGTACAATTTACATGATAAAATGTATATATGTCACACTATAACTTACAACTAATTATGAGCAGTACAAATGCTCCCATATTGTATAGCATATTTTACACTTATATGTGTACACAGCTTTGAGACAATGGCCTACATATTACACAGCTGGAATAGAGAATTGGTATGCGTCTCATCCCTAACCACACCACAGTATCATGCATCACTTATCAGACATGATACAAATATTTTCACACACAAACATGTCACATATATACCTACAATGACACATGTCAGCACACAATCTCCAACATTTTGCATGCATGGGGAACTATATGTCAAATGTGTTTCTTTAAATCATTAAGGTCCTCGTTATGACATTGGCTGTAAATCCCACTTACCGCCATGCTGACTGCCGCCAACATACCGTCTCCGCGGCGGATATCCGTTCACCATATTATGACACACACACCAATCCGTCACTATTCAGCCACAGACACATCAAAAGTCAGTGATAAACTGGCGGTATCAAAACTCACACCATTACGCCAACAGAACAACGCCCATAACATTATGACCCACAAATCACCACTGCGGACATTCAATGGGGGTAAACCATTGGCGGTACATACCGCTGCGCTCAAAATACTCACACACAAAAATAACAACACCACATTGGACAATTCAAATTACACACCCATACACACACCAAACCAACACCACTATAAAACACACACCCACAGTACCCACAACCCTTTACAACTACTGACCATTGCCACCAGAGAGAGACAGCAAGAGCACTCACACAACCAGAGCCACATACCAAAATCACCTATACACCACCCACGCACCTTCCATCACACACCCCAACACATCGCCCCACACACCCTCACCCACACCACTCACACTACACCCATGGCACCACAAAGACACCCCAGATTCTCTGAGAAGGATCTAAGGGTCATGGTGGAGGAAATCATCCGGGTAGAGCGACAGCTATTTGGATCAGATGTGCAGCAGATATTAATTGCTAGGAAGATGGAGCTATGGCGGAAGATCATTCACAGGGTCATCTCCGTGGGACAGCACCCAAGAAGAAGGGATGACATCAGGAAGAGGTGGAATGACCTACGGGGGAAGGTGCGTTCCATTGCAGCAAGACACCAGCTCGCGGTACAGAGGACTGGCAGTGGACCCTCACCTCCTCCCCCAAAACTAACAACATGGGAGGAGCAAGTCTTGGCAATCATGCATCCTGAGGGCCTGCAGGAGTAGAAGGAGGACTGGACTCTGGTAAGTCAACTCTCTATTACTATCACCCCCCCCCCCCCATCTCCATGCCATCACATACCCCCACCCTCACTCCCATCACTCCACCACCTCCCACACACCCCACCACCACAACCCACTCATCCCAATGATAAGCCCAGCATGCACCACCAATATATGGACACCACTCACAGACCTGCATGGACACCTATCACTAAAGCATGCACAGTAGAGAATCACCTAGCCCACCACATAACAACTCACGCAAGGAAAAGCTGCCAGGGCAATACCAACCAGGGAGGTGAACCCACCCATGCACAATATGTCACACACAGAAATAATAACACTGCGTATACATCCCCACAGGTATACCAGCCAATGTCACCGGTGAAGAGGTGCCAGCAACATCCAGTCCCCCCACAGACGAGGTCCACAGTGATAACAGTGACTCTGCTCGCCTGGATCTAGATGACCAACCTGGCCCATCAGGGACCTACGGACAGTCTGTTACCCAGGCACAGTCACACAGCACCACAGAGCCTCCCCATCAGGAAACACTACCACAGCACCCACCAAGCATGCCCATACCTCTGTCCCCAGGACACGTCAATCAGCAGTGTGTCCACCACTACAGGGACACCAGGGCACACCACAAACCCAAGACAATCAGGGACCTGGGGTCAGTGGGCACACAGTTCAGGGGAGAGAGGCACAGGACAACAGGGAAGCTAGGAGGACTGCTCTGCGCCAGGGGGGGGACAGGCCCAGGGAACCGACTCTCCAGGAGGCACTCACCGCGATCCTGGGAGCATACTAACGTTCCAAGTATATGCTGGGCCAGATCCTAGACAAGTTGCAGGAGAGCATGTGGCTGCAGGAGGGACAGTACCAGGGGATCAGGAAGGACTTGAAGTCCATTAACACCACCCTGGTCTCCATTGCAGGGGTGCTGGCAGACATAGCTAACATTATGAGGGAGGCAGTGTCACACCAGTGGGCCCCTGCCACTAGCCAGACCACTGAACAGCCCTCCACCTCCCCTGCTGCTAGTGGACAGGAGGCCCTGCCAAAGGACCAAAAGGCCACCAGCACCCCTCCCCCTGCAGAAGGAGAACCACCCCGCAAACATTCCCTGCGATCAGGGCAGAAGCCTGAGACTATTGCCAAGACCCCAGCCAGGAAATAACACTTTCTTGATTGTCACACTTGTGTCCCACTGTCCACCTTGAACTGCCATTGCTCCCCTTTCTATGCCCCCTTGGACAATGCACCTGTGCTACCAATAGACTGGACTCTACTCTGGACTTTCCTCCATCATTAACCCAGCCCATTGCACTTCCCACTTTTCTTCAAAGCACTGCAATAAGCACACTTTGAAAAAATACAATAATAGAGTATGCCAAATGATTTAAGTATGTATTTGTTTAACAAGGTTTAAACATTGCAATTCAACTGTACAGTAATGGAGGGGCGTGGCCTGGCCTACCAGCAAGATGGCTGTCACAGTGTGAGGCTGTGCTGGGCTTAGGGCCTATTTATTGCATTTCTATTCGTGGCTATACTTAAAAATTCTCTTCGCGGGTGCCCCCTCGAGTTCGGCGTGCTTCCTCGGGGTCCCGGGGTCGGGATCTCCGACATGCCTGGCACTGATTTTTTCACCCACCGGGATGGGCCTAGCTGACTGGACTGCGGCGCACAGTGGGCCTTCTCCTCTCCTCCGTGGGGCGCCGCCTGCGCGGTGGAGTTGCTCATTGTGCTACCGTGGTTGGGGGGGGGAGAGCGGTGGGCTCCCTCCCTGGAGGCCTGCTCGCCGGTCCGGTCGGACCGCATCCTCTCTGCCCCTCTGATCGGGAGACCTGGTCACCTTGTGGCGCCTGCGGATCGATGGTGACGGGTGGAGGAGGGGTGCTCAGACTGGCCCGTCTTGCGCATCTCTCACGCCTTGTGGACGATATGGCAGCTGCTGGGGCCGTCCGCTGCGAATACCACTTGGACGGGTGGCGCTGACGGCTCCTCTGATGTGCGAGGAGCTGCCGGCGCTGATTGTTCCTCCTGCGGGAGGCCGACTACGCATATTTCGGCTCTGGGGTGCTTCCCGGGCCGCTCTTGGTGAGAGGTCCCATCGTCGGTCGGTTCAGACTGGAGGATAGCTGCTGCGTTTCCGGGGCAGTGCATTAACTGTGGCCCCAGTCTTATCCTGCGTGCTGAGGCTCTGGGGTGGACCCTGTGGCTTGGCTGTGCGGTGGCTATGGCGAGGGTTCCCATTGCCTGGTGGACTCCTGGCACCCCGGTGGGCTCCTGGAGTGGAGTGTGGCTGTGGATCTGCCGGCGGGTGCCTGCGCCTAGGGCCCTAATCGACTTGGAGGAGACAGGTGCAGCACTCTGGACAGGCCGGGGCACTGCTACTCACCTGGCAGGGCCTTGCCTCGTGGTCCCCCCGGTTCATGGCCGCTGCTCTTATTGTGGGGCCTTGGGGTCTGGCCACTTTATTGGATTGCCTGCGAGAGGATTCTTTAGGCGGCACCCTTGTAATTGAGGACTTGGGCAAGGCAGAGCAAAGACAGGCAAAGTTATCCTATGATGCAGGAAAGAAGAAGGGTGGCCCTTCGGTCTCTCAGTCCGGGGACGTGTCAGTGGAGGTGGGAGGCCCGGACACATCGGTTAAGGCCATGTTTCTGGACCTCAAGAATAGCCTTGCTGGAATAGATGCTAAGCTTGACCACCTGACAGTGCAGTTAGACAGAATTAAGGCCAGGGTGGGTGATCATGACTCCCGGTTTTATTGGTTGGAGCTGCACGTTTCGGAGCTGGAGGATCAACAGACGGGTGAACAGGAGCAATTGTTGTGCATGGAACGTGCGCTGGAGGTCATACGCAATAAAAATGAGGATTTGGAGGCGCGGTCCAGGCGCCATGACATTAGAATCGTTGGGCTCCTTGAGTCCATGGACATGGGCAGGATGGAGGATTTTGTAGAGCGCATGTTGTCAGAGCTCTTTCCTGGTGAGCTATCCCGACTGCTGGTAGTAGAGAGGGGTCACAGGTCTTTGGGGCCTCAACCTCTGCCTGGTACTCCGCCGCGCCCCATCGTTGTTCGGCTGTTGAACTATCGAGACAGGGATGTTATCCTCCGGCTAGCCAGGGAGCGGCGCCCGGTGGTCTACAAGAACACTGAATTGCATATTTTTCCAGACTATACCCCTGGTGTGCAGGCTGACCGCAGTGCTCAGTCAGACGGATGCTCAATTCTCACTCATCTACCCTGCGTAACTGAGAGTTCAGCATAGTGGCAAGTTTCATTACTTCACCGACCCGAAGTTGGCGGCTAAGTTTGCAAAGGCGATTCCCAGGGTGTCTGCCGCTGTTGTCTCGGGTGCCTCTGGCCCTGAGCAGGTGGACTTAAGTGACACTGACTGACCCAGTTGGGATGTTAATGTTTTGAGATGTTTCTACATTACAGTTGGGGTGCACCATTAATGTGGTATATGTTTTATTTGCCCCTCCACAGTTCAATTGACATGAAGCCCTTTGCCCTTCCCTCCCCTATTCCGTCGGGATGGTGGGATGGACGGCTTGGCACTTGCCACTTGGATGTGTCCTCATCTTATGTTGTATGTTCAAGGGTGGGTCTATGTGGTTAGGGTGGGTGGGTTTCTTGCTTTGACCCGTTTGGGGGGTCTGCGTGGGTGGAGGGTGTGTTTGTGCATGTTCTTATTCTTTCTTCTTTCGCTGTTTCTTCTCTTTTCCTTCCTTGACTTGACTTCTGGCGGTGAGCTTGGTGGGGAGGCGGGGGCGCGCAGTGCTTTTTCCTGGATACATCGATGGCGTTGGGGGCGATGACATTAGTCCGTTGTCTCACTTGGAACGTGTGTGGCTTGAATGACGGGCAAAAGGTGCGGCTCATGTCTGCTTATGTTAAGCACCAGGTGATCGACATATGCATGCTGCAGGAGACGCACTTGGTGGCTTCTAGGCTCCATAGGTTGAGAGCTGGCTGGATTGGAGAATTGCACGGGCGGTGTACTCGAGCTATGCAAGGGGCGTGGCGATCTTGTTGTGGAAGGGGCTGCATTGGCGCACCCAGAAAGCGATCATTGATCCGAATGGTAGATATGTCTTGTTAAGTTGAACATTGCTCGATAGACCTTGTAGACTTGTCTCTGTGTATGGTCTAAATACTGATGACCCAGAATTCTTTCGTGAAGTGTGGCACTTGGTTGAGTCGCTGGGTTGTGGTGCTGTGATCTGGGGCGGGGATTTCAATGTGGTTTTGAACTCAGTGGCGGACCGTGAGAGTCTGGCCAGGGTGCAGCACGTCGCTGCTGCCAAGGCTCTATCGACTGTGATGGCTGACGGCGCTCTGGTAGATTTATGGAAGGTAAAGCATGGGGTTGCAAGGGAGGGCACCGGTGTTAATTATGTACACAATAGTTGGTCCCGTATTGACCGTTGGCTGGGTACAAGGGATGGTGAGCTCTGGACACAGTGGATCACTTGGCACATACGTTGTCCGATCACTCGCTGATTAAACTGGTGTTGGCGGTGCCTGGAGGGCCTGGAGGGCCTGGACGTTCGTACATGTGGCGCCTGCCGCATGGGGCGCATCGAGACGGGGCGTTCCGCGGGGAGGTTCGCAAGGCCATCTCTCAGTATTTTGCTGAAAATAGCGGGCCTGTGAACTCGGCTGGAATGCTGTGGGAGGCATTTAAGGTGGTTATCCGTGGGGTGTGTCTCTCGAAACAACACAGTGTCCTACGGTCACTGAGGCGGGAGCTGGCTGATCTGGAGGTTCAGATTGTTGATTTGGTGAGGCGTCTGGTGTTGGATTGGTCTGGCGCTACGTCATCGGCTCTTCGGAGTGCTGTGTCTCAATATGAAGAGGCATCCCAGCAAGAGATCTGTTTCCTGGGGAAGTTCGCCAGAGCAAGGCGCTACGGGGAGGGTGAGAGGGCCAGGCGTACACTGGTGAATCTGCTGCGTAAGCCTTGGGCCAGTAAATATATTACTGAAATTGACAGCTTGGAGGGTGAACGTGTGGTGGGGACGGAGGGTGTCATGCAAGTGTTTACTAAATTCTTTGCAGATCTGTACGCTGAGCCTTCTGGGCTGGATGATGAGGCGGCGCAAGCTTACATTTTGGAGATTATCTCACTTTGGTTTGATGAGGCTCATTGCTCTTATTTTGATGCCCCCTTTTCAGAGGAGGAGGTGAGATTGGCGATCCACAGTCTACCTGGGTATAAGTCTCCCAGCTTGTATGGATTGACTCCTGCGTTCTACAAAGAATACTCTGATCTCCTCGCTCCTCAGCTTTTGGAGGTTTACGCGGAGGCTATGGAGACTGTAATTCTCCCTCCCTCCCTTCGCAATGCCTTGATTGTTACAATTTTTAAGCCTGATAAGGACCCCCATTACTGTGATTGGTACCGTCCTCTCTCAATGATTAATATCGATAATAAAATCTTGGCTAAGATGATAGCCGCGCGTCTAGAGCCGTTGTTACCGAACCTGGTGCTTCCTGATCAGTCAGGATTTGTACTGGGCCGTTCTACTTTGCATAATCTGCATAGATACTTTGCGGTCGCGGGCCCGGTTGATGCTGAGGATGACGCAGTCATGGTGTTTCTTGACGCCACTAAGGCTTTCGCCTGTAGCATGGAAGTATATGTTTGCGCTGCCTGCTATAGTGGGTCTGAGTGCGCTGTTTGTCCAATTGATCCGATAGTTGTATTCGGGTCCTATGGCTCGGCTGAGACTGAGTGGCAGTGTCTCTGATCCCTTTAGAGTGGCTCATGGGACCCTTAAAGGATGCCCTTTATCGCTGTTGCTTTTTGCAGTTGCGATGGAGCCGTTGGCGGCGTGTCTGAGACAACATCATAATCCTGGAGGGCTGCCGTTTCGGCAGCGACCCATCCTGATCTCTATGTATGCAGATGACATTGCGCTGTATGTACGTGAACCACACCTAAATCTTGATGTCCTGCTTGATGAGATAGTGCGTTTCCGTGCCTTTTCGGGCATCGTGATTAACTGGTCCAAGTCAGTAGTGCTGCTCCTCTCTGAGGGAATGGCAAGATTCCCCTCTCGGTATCCCATTGAGTGGGCGGATGGTCCCGTTCGCTACTTGGGGGTGTGGCTGAGCAGTGATGTGGAGACACTCTGGTCGGCCAATTATGGTGGGGCTATCTCGTGGCTGCAAGGCAAAGTTAAGGTGTGGCGCTCGTTGCCACTGTCCCTTATTGGTCGCATTGCTATTGCTAAGATGATAGTGCTGCCTAAATTCTTGTACCTGTTTGTGAATATCCCTCTTGTTCTTACTCCGAGCTTTTTGCGACGCTTACGCTCAGCTTTGATATGGTTGGTTTGGGCGGGCGGACAGCCTCGAATTTCCTGGGAGAAACTGATGTTGCCCATTGAGCTGGGAGGTCTGGCCGCGCCCGACCTGGAACTCTACTACCATTGTGCGCAGGCCCATTTTTCGTATTATTGGTTACCCCCGGTTCGCTGCTTACTGCATTTGGCACCCGAAAGTGATGAGGTGTAGCCTGACCTGTGTTCTTGGGAATCCCTCTCGGTCCAGGGCGCGCGGTGTAGACACTGCGGCTTGTACTGCTAGAGCTTGGTAAACCTTTTGCTCCCTCAATGCTTGTGCTGGCTGTAGCGGATGAGAGGATGTATTGCAATGCTCGGCTGCGTGATTTCCTGCAGGACTCTAATTTGACTGACCTGGTTGATTGGTTTGTTGAGGGGAGGTTGATCTCCCCGGAGGCCGCGCTTGAGGATGAGCATGATTGTTCACTGCAGAGGTTGTATGTATTATGGATCTACGCAATGCTACATGCGCGCTTCTCTGATCTGCCTGCGACTCCATCGGTATGTCAGGTCCTGGTGGTGGTGTGCAGGGCGCGGTCCCTTCGCGGGCTCATTACCAAGCTCTATAACTGTTTGATGGGCCAGCAGGGTGGTGTTGCTGAGACAGCTAAAGCTAAATGGGATGCTGATATTGGCGAGTCCATCCTTGAGGAAGCATGGAGGAAATGCTGTGCGCATATGAGAGTGTTGTCCCCTAACTATAGGCTGAGGCTTATTCATTTTAAATTCCTGCATCGATTGTATTACACCCCACTGGGACTGCACGCTATGGGTTTGTGCGCGGATTCCTGTTGCGAGAGATGGCGGGCACCCGATGCTGATTTTCTACATCTTGCGTGGCACTGTGGGGACGTTCATAATTATTGAGTGGAGGTAATGCATATGATTGAGGAGATGACTGGCTTGGCTTTGCCCTTCCCCCCTATGCTGGCGCTCCTTGGACTGGTTGATGTCGTTCCGTTGGCCAATAGGAGACTTGTGGGCCTGGTGCTCCTGCTGGCTAAGCGCAGGGTGGCGATGTGCTGGGGGTGTGGAAGGTCTCCTCGTGGGCTGGAGTGGTTGCGCGATGCCACTTTCTGCCAAGAGCAATTCATGATTTTCTGGGAATTGGTCCCTGAGGGCTCCTGGCCGCGGACATTTGAGCTCCACTGAGCTCCTTTTTGGAGTCTTTTCAGTGTGGCTGATGCTGCGATTTCTCTTAGCCGTGCTTGGCAGCTTCGTCTTTCAGTTTTTCTCTTCTGCGCCATGGCTGCTCTGCGTTAATAGAAGTCTGCGCTCTCCCCCTGCTCTCTCTCTCTGCCTATCATTCTTTCTTGTTCTGTTGGCTGTGAATGGCCTCTTAGCCCCTTGACTGTGAATAGTTCATGTGCTGGTCTTCCGCCTCTTGCATGCTCAAGTTATTCGATTTTAGTGCTGACGCTGTATTATGATTAGCATTATTTGTGATGAATATTTCATTCTGTAACTGTAGAGTTGAGGCATTGGCACTGGGGTTTATACGCTGTATGAGACTAGCATTGCATTTCTTTTACTAATATCTGTTGGGCTCTCTTTGTTGTATGTGTTACTATCTCTGAATAAACCAATGAAAAAAAAAAAAAAAAGAAATGTACAGTAATGTATACATAGGAAAGACCTGTAGTTGGCGGCAGTGAACACACCAGGAGCGATAATGGGCTACCAACATCTGTAAAAAGAGTTGCCAAAGCATACAGTGAGTGGTCATAGAAGTGGGAATACACAGCCTGACAGTGACAATGTCAAACACAAAACTGTCATTAAAATGTGAAGTTACACTGTCTTACCTGTGTGTCCTTGAAAGTATTGTCTAATCACTGAAGTTCTGTTGTCCTCATCCTCTATCTCCTCATCTTCATTGTCCACAGGGTCCACAACTGCTACATGGCCCTCCAGCCTCCTCTTCCTGCAGAAAATGCACATGGCATCTCAAGGTCAGGTTGTGCAACATGCAGCATGCCACGATTATCTGGCAGACCTTCTTGGGTGAGTAGCACAGGGATCCACCTGTTAGATGGAGGCATCGAAACCTGGCCTTCAGGAGGCCGAAGGTACGTTCTATTATCCTTCTTGTTTGGGCTATGTGCCTCATTGTAATGTTCCTCTGCCCTTGTCCTGCCATTCCTCACAGGGGTCAGTAGCCATGAGAGGTTGGGGAACTGCTAGCCACACATTATGCCATATGGTCCACACCATACCCATACAGCAACATACACTGGGTGGGAACTAGGGCTCACCTATTAGCCACACCCTGTACCTCTGTATTTAGTCCATCACATTTGGGATGCTGCTATTCCTCAGGATAAAAGCATCATGCACCGGGCCTGGATACTTAGCACTGACATGGGAGATGTACTGGTCCGCCAAACACACCATCTGCACATTAATCGAAAACCTTTTCAATTTCTGAAGACCTGTTCATTTTGCCGGGGGTGGGGGGGAATGCAATATGTGTTCCATCAATCGCCCCAATTATGTGATGGGTATGTCCCATTGCATAGAAGTCAGCCTTCGCTTTGCCAGATCCTCCACTTGGGGGAAAGCAATGTAGCTGCACATGTGTTTAATCGGGGCAGACAGCACTCTGGTCAGCACTATTGAGAACATTGGCTGTGACATTCCTGCTGCTAAGCCCACTGTCACTTGGAAAGAACCAGTTACAAGAAATGGAGCACTGATAGCACTTGCACAAGAGGGGGGATCCCAGTGGGGTGACGGATAGCAGATATTAGGTCAGGCTCCAGTTGGGCACACAGCTCTGTGATTGCGGCACTGTCAAGTCTGTAGGTGAGGATAATGTGCCTGTCCTCCATTGTTGCCAAGTCCACCAGGGGTCTGTACACAGAGGGATGCCTCCATCTCTTATTCATCCGCAGCGATTGAAATCTATGGGCAAAAGAGTGAGGAGCCGGTCATAATCTGTACATTGTAGCCACTACAGTTCAATGCATGATGTGATATTTTAATGTATTAGTGGCATATGTCTTGAATGTACAATTGTGATCTGTGATGCAGTTATGATCCGTGGTCTACCCCCACCCCTGAAAAGGCGTCCGCCTGTCCTGTATGGAGGGACAGGTGGAAGTGAGGTAATTCTGCTGACGTTGTGTGCCGTTGCGGGAGGCGTTCGGGAACCGCTGTGCAACTCCTCATTGGTTATTATTGGGCCCATTGGGGTACAGTG
The DNA here is from genome assembly GCF_031143425.1 of Pleurodeles waltl. Taxonomy (NCBI): domain Eukaryota; kingdom Metazoa; phylum Chordata; class Amphibia; order Caudata; family Salamandridae; genus Pleurodeles; species Pleurodeles waltl. The sequence continues at coordinate 824,887,291 of NC_090444.1, forward strand.
GCCACTGGTGATGTACGCCGTCGGTGACGGTATGCACCACTGCATACGTCACCGACATTTTCTATCTGTTCACTCACTTTCTCCCTGACCTTCAACAGGAGAGGACCTACACTACATGTGCCTCTGTGACCTATGTCTGGAACCTACCATGGCCTGTGTGACTGGGGAAAGGGCCCCTGCCTTCACCTCAGCGGCGTTGGAGAGACTAGTGGACGGGGTCCTACCCCAGTACAGACTGCTGTATGGGCATCCAGACCAACATGTGAGTACACTGTGAGCACGATGCCTGGGGCATGAAAGCATGGAGTAGTGTGTGTGAAGGCCTCGTGTAGGGGGGGTTGGTGGATGGGCCCTGGGCAGAGTGAAACATTTATGCTGGGCCATGTCTGTGCATAAGGGGATGGGAGGGCTATGGTGGGCCATGAGTGTAACAGGCAGGACGGTGTAAATAATAACTTTCCCTGTTTATATTTCTTCTGCAGGTCAGCGCCCATCAAAAGCCAGGTATATGGCATGCCATCACCAAGGACGTGTGGACCCTGGGGGTCTACGGCAGGCGGAGCACCCACTGTCACAAACGATGGGAGGACCTGAGACGCTGGGCACAGAAGACGGCGGAGGCCCAGCTTGGGAGGGCCTCCCAACGAGGAATTAGTGCCTGTGAACCCTGACCCCCCTGATGGCCCGCATACTGGCAGTGGCCTATCCGGAGCTGGATGGGCACTTGAGGGCATCACAGCAGCCACAAGGGGGTGAGTACAGTGCCCATCATTACAACTTACACCTGGTGGGGTGGTATCCACGTAGGGGAAGTGTGCCTGTGGGTGGCCCTAGGCGAGGGCTGACATTGCAGTGTAGGTACCATGTTGGGCAGGGTTCTGATGTGATATTCCTCCAATCTAGCTAGTAGGCATCCACTACTGGGCAGGGGTGTGTTGATCCCAGGTATCTTGCAGTGGGTGGTATGTGTCTCTTCCCATGTCCTGGTGACTAGCATTGTTACTGGTAGTGCATTGCATGGTGCGTAAGGCTGTTCCCTGTGTGTGAGGGTGCTGTGTATGCCAAGGGTGGTGTTGGTGCAGCCATTGACCAAGTGTATCCTTTGTCTCTTCCCCCCCGTTTTGTTTTTGTCATCCTGTCCTTATGTGCATTAGCATCATCTGGCGGAGGAGCAGAGGCACCGGTGATGGAGGGAGCTGCATCCCACAGGACCCAGGAGGCAGAGTCCACCGACGGTGAGGGCACCAGTGGGACGGAGGTCGAGGGGAGCATCACGGCAGAGACTGTAGGGGACAGTTTGGGCACAGATACCTCCTCCAATGGACGCTCCCTGGTGGTGGCGGACACCTCTATGACCACCCAGCTACAGGTACAGCCCCCACCCCCATACCAGCACCGCCCTCCCAGCAGCCCCTCAGCGAGTTTGCCATGCCTGCTCACCCAGGAGGGTGGGCATCTCCTTTGCCCCAGGCACTTCAGGCCTTGCCCCAGTTAGCCCTGCTGCCCTGAGTGAGGAGGCTATTGACCTCCTGCGATCCATCTCTGTTGGGCAGTCAACCATTGTGAATGCCATCCAGGTGCTGGCATCCCAAATGCAACAGTCCAATGCATTTCTGGAGGGCATTCACACTGGCTTGGTGGCCCAACAGAGATCAATCCAGGCTCTGGCCTCCTTTCTGATGGCAGCCATTGTCCCTGTTTCCACCATCCCGCCTCCAACCTCCTCTACCCAATCCCATTCCCCTCAACCCCAACCTATCCCAAGCACACAGGCAGACGAGCATGCACACAATACAGCACACAAGCGTGGCACAGTCAAACACAGGCACCACACATCATCCCACAGGCACTCACACAAACACCATCCAGATGCAGAGATACCAACATCCACTGCCTCCACTGTGGCCCCCTCCTTCTCATCCTCCACCTCCCTCCCAGTTGCGTCGACACTCACACCTGCATGCACTACATCCTCATCCACTACTTCCATCACCAGCACACCTAACAGAACACACACCTCACTGGCAGGCACCACCCCAACAGCCATGCACACATCCCCTGTGTCCTCTCCCACTGTGTCTGTGCCCCCTCCTCCCAAAGTACACAAACGCAAGCACTCAGACACCCAACAGCCATCCACCTCACAACAGCATCCAGCCCATGCACCTGCACCCAAACACAGCAGACAGACCTCTCCTACAACCACTCCCTCTTCCTCCACTCCCAGACCTTCTCCCTCTTCCCTCCCCAATGTCCCAAAGCAACTTTTCCTCTCCACCATTGACCTCTTCCCTACCGCTAACCCACGCCCTTCACATGGGGCCAGGGTGTGTAAAACCGAGGCAAGCACCTCAGCCACCCAGGCTTTGGGCCCAGTAGTGTCCCCAGCAACTTGTAGTGGGAAGGGATCCCGGGCACCAGGCAGCCACACAGAAAGAGTGCTTGCCCCAAGTGCTGCCAAGAAGGTCAAGGTGCCACCCCCAGCTGCTACAGTGAAGGTCAAGGTGCCACCCCCAGCTGCTGCCTGAAGGTAAAGGTGCTACCTCTGGCTGCTGCCAAGAGGATCAAGGAGCCATCCGCAGCTGCTGCTTAGAGGAACAAGGAGCCATCACCAGCTGCTGCCAAGAGGAGCAAGGAGCCATCACCAGCTGCTGCCAGAAAGGGTAAGGGGCCTGCACCCGCAGGCAGAAAGGACAAGGGGCCTGGTGCTGGGACTCAATTGGAGTCCCCACCACCAGCCATGGTGGTGCAGCCGTCCGAGGCTGCAGGGGATGGGCAGGAGCTTCCCCCCACAACCACCACCAGCTTCAGCACCACCAGCACCACCACCAGCAGTGGCCAGCCGTCCGAGGCTGCAGGGGATGGGCAGGACCTTCCCCCACCATCAGTGGCAACATCACTATCACCACCACTGAGCACCTGTCACCGCTGGTGGACAGTGTGTAGTCCTGTGTCCATGGGCTGTTGTGCGGGCTGCCACTGCAAATCCTGTGGGATTGACACCCAGCTGAGAGACTATGACCATGCACTCCCCAAGACCTGCATCACAGGGCACAATGCCCCCTGCAGAACCAGTGTAGAAGCCATCCACTCACCCCATCCTCCCCAGGATGAAGAGCACAGGGCACGATGCCCCCTCCAGAACCAGTGGAGAAGCCATCCACTCACCTCCATCCTCCCCAGGATGAAGATCACAGGGCATTATGCCCCCTCCAGAACCAGTGGAGAACCCATCCATTCACTCCATCCTTCCCAGGATGAAGAGCACAGGGCATGTTGCCCCTCCAGATCCAGTGGGAAAATCACCCACCAGAGAGACTGTGGCCTTGCAGTCCCCAGGACCAAGCACAGGGCATGTTGTCCCCTCCAGAGCATGTGGCCAAGTCACCCACTCAAGAGACTGTGGCCTTGCACTCCCAGGACCAAGCACAGGACATGTTGTCCCCTCCAGAGCCAGTGGGCAAGTCACCCACTTGAGAGACTGTGGCCTTGCACTCCCCAGGACAGTGGACAGGGCATGTTGCCCCCTCCAGAGCCAGTGGGCAAGTCGCCCACTTGGGAGACTGTGGCCTTGCACTCCCCAGGACAGCGCACAGGGCATGTTGCCCCCTCCAGGACCAGTGGTGTTGTTCCATCTGCCGGCTGAGATCCCCCCGTTCCCTGTCCCCCTGAGGTGCCTGCCTATTTTCCAACTGAGGCCCCTGCAGTGTTCTCTCTGTGTTGTTGCAGGAGTCAAGTGGGGCTTAGGACTGTGTGATGTGGCCCTGTGGCCCACAAACATTGAGGACTGGGCAGTGTCCCTTGATTTGTAAATAAGTTTAAACTTTTATATTGGATGCACGTAGTACTACTTTATTTATCTTATTACGCTCATTTTATCTATTTGTGTCGTCCTTGCATTTTTCTAGAGGGGTACGGGGTGTATATGTTTTATTACTGCATCTGTTGGGGGGAAGGTGAGTGTGCGTGGGGGGTGAGTTGTGCATGTGTGTTTCACTCTCTTTTTCCTCCCCCCCTACCCTGTGTGCTAGCTGGCTGTACTCACCGTGGTCGTCTTCGCCGTCGTCGGTGTTCGTGGTGGAGCAGGACGTAGAATAGCATTGGGAATATGTACAGTTCAGGCTCCATGGTGGCATGGTTCTTCCCTGAGTCTCCACAGGTGAGTCATTTCCCTTCTGTGCAGTGTTGCTGCGAAGCTTTTGATGTCATTGGTACCGCCCCGGAAAAGGTGGCGGTTTGCAGGGTCTTAATATGGTGGACGGAACATTGACTTCCGTCTGGCTATAGGCGGCTACTGCCGTGGTGCCTGCTATTTCCGCCCTGGCGGTCGGTGTGGTGAAGTGGCTTTATGACTGAGCTCTTTCTGCCATGGTCATAACTTGGTGGTATTTACCACCAGCCTGTTGGCAGTATTACCACCACTTTATCACCGACCGCCATGGTTGTACTGAGTGCCTAAGTGTGCTCCTTACAACACACCAGAGTGTGCACATATATGCACTCACATTGTGATGGATTACAGGAATTAATCCGCTCCTTAGTCTACAGCATCCTTTGCTAAAGATTTGTCAAGGTTATCATATGCCTGAACATGTATTGCACATGGCCCTTCCAATCTTATGTTGTGGTTCTGAAACATAGAGTCGGAGTACTGACATGATAATGTGATTTACTTACAATATGAGTAGCATCACAAATGTACACTCAGTACACATGTGTAAACATGTATGTGGCAAAGAGTCTTCATACACATGCACATTTGTAAACAGTATCAGCCTTTGCATGCATCTCACACACATAAAAACATAGGTAAAACATTCCTATGTTACCGGTCCACAATGAAATGCACATGCACACACACATAGTCAAACTACACTAACTACATAGATGCATAGCCCCTGTAACAAGTTATCTGAATCTGGGTGCACTGTCATCCTTTCCACCAAAATCCACGTATGTCCGTTATGAGTCAAAAAAATTGATGCATATTGTACTTCTAACTACATACCAAAGCACTAAAATGACGCCTGCATGTCTAAACTCTCTTGCCTTCTCAGCCTTCCCTCCAAAATCCATGCGTGCCAGGCATTCATAAAAAATTATGACACATACTATTGGCCTACAAACAATGCTCATGCCTAAAATGACACGTGGCTCCTGTGCGCCAATGCTAAGTCGACAGGCCGTGTCAGCTTTCATAGAAAAATTCCATAAACGCTTGTCATGCGTCCAAAAAAAGAACGCATATTAGAAAACGTGACGCATCTGCCCAGGAAGTGATGTAACAAGACTTCCATGCTACACACATGGTGAAGTGAAATTACTTTCACTTTTCCTTTACAGTCTTCTAGTCTGTGGTTGTGAGAGGTTGTGTGGAGATTGTGCTGGTTGAATACTGGTGGTTTTGAATAGTTGTGTGCTGTGTCCTGTCTGTGAAAGTCCAATTTGTTATATTTGTATATGTTTTTGCACTTTATTGTCTTGTTATAGTAGTTGTATTGTTGGGTGTTTGTCTTGGGGTAGTGTAGTTTGTTGGAGTATTTGGCGTAGGTGGGGTATTGTTATATTTTTTGGGGGGTCATTATTTTTGCAGTGGAGGGAACCTGCAAAATGTCAGGGAAGGGCGAGCCCGTTGCATGAGTAGTGATGAACTGGGAGGTTTCATCTAGCTAGTGCCCCACTACCTCCCCAACAAGGTGGCTATGGGTGGCCTGGTCATCATGGGCTTCCCAACAGAGGCAAGGAAACTGTGGTGGGGAAAGGTGCTCTACTAGCTGTGCAGGATCATTTCAGTGGAGCAGACGGACCACCAGCATAAACACCAGTGCTCAAACCTCATTGCCCAGGAAGATCTCTTGGATCACCTTGTGATTTGGGTTGCAGGATCCTGTTGGTAAGTACCCCTTTTACATTGCAACATCCTCATATGCATGTGGAAGACAGTAGGACAAAAGAATAACTCTAGCATGGAATGACAAGGGTCAGGACAGCAAGTTTTGTGTCTCAACCAACAGTGCCCTGTCCCACAAAAATGTGTAACGTATGTATCTGATACATGTATATATGTCTGCATCCCCTATCTGTACATTTTTTTGCGGGCTAACTATGGGCCAGATATTAAGGTAGCAGGCGCAGTGCAGTACTGTGCCAACATCAGTAGCGCCGCACCAGTTTTTAAGTGCAGGACTGCGCCATAGTTACAAGAGTACAGCACTGCCCTGTGCCTGCGCCAGCACCTAATTAAGCTGCCCGCACCAACGCAGGTATACTTGCACTGTAGTGCAAGTGTGTCTGCTTTGAGAGGAGTGTTTGTTTTTATGTGCAGGAATGAACACCTTCCTGCACATAAACAATCATCGATGGCATTTTGTTTCCTCTGTGTGTGCTGCAGAATGCAACACACGTAGATAAAGCTAGAAATGTGGGAAGAATACAAGTATTCTATATCGCTTTTCCATGCTAAGCCACCTCTGCAGTGGTGTTTATGTTAGGCGCTGCCATCAATTTACGATAGCTCGTAAATCTGGGGCGGCATCAAAAGTAATGGTTGTTGCAATGGGACGCCCACTGTAACACCCATTAAAGGCCCCTCTAACGCAGAAAACCGCATCATAGTGGCCCATATTACATATAATAGTTGGTATTTGTCCATTCCTAACACCAAGTTGACTGGCTGACTCAGCTAAACAAGTTGAATGTGCAACAGTTGTCCATGCTTTTATTTGTTCAACAATCACAAAGTTATGTTTTCCTGTCATGTCTTGCAGGTGGACCTTCACCCTACAATGTTGGAGAGGTTTCCCGGTTTGAAGACCCTGATGCAACCAGTAAGTGTCACTTTGTGTGTCACATGTCTAGGTCCAGGGGTGTGTGTGAGAGGGTATGATGTGTGCAATGCCATGTTGAAATGGTATGTGTGACAATTAAGAAACCATCATCCATGCTTGGGTTTCAACATCATGTCTGAGGTGATGTTGAGGATGTGGACTGAATTGATTGATGCACAGGTGCCAACGTGTGCTGCAATGGAATTGTGGGACTTAGGAAAAGGTAATTATGCCCATAAACACAGTGATATCAGTCAAGAAATGTGCCAGAGGTGCTGGCTTTTAGAAGTGCATGAATTTTGCCAATATATTTGTCACAGCACGTGTTGCTGAACTGTGTGCCACCCATTGCACTAATTTACTCTGGACATTTTATGTGCATGTGTTGAGATCTCTAAGGGGCTTATCAATGAGAAACTTGCAAAACCGGTGCTTCACTACTCTTCAGAAATGAAGCGAGGCACTGGCCCAGCAAGGTGTTTTTTTTGATGGGCAACAGTCAGTTGAGTAGACAGAGATTTCAACTCTTCTCCAGATCAATGTGGGACATGTCTACGGATTGTAGCAAACAAGATGTGTGCAGATTAACCTACTTTATACACCCATCATGATAATTGTGAGCGAGCATGCTCACATCACATGTGTTTGAGACATGTATGGTGAGTGTTTACCTGGTACATAGGAGATGTAAAAAGGCATGTGCACAGATAGGTAAATATTTAAGAAAAGTGATGATGCACCCAGTGCAACACCGCTTTTTCTTTGCCCCTTAGTGCACCCTTTCCGCCACCAAGTGTGCCCCGCATTAGAAATTCGACACACCATCCACAGGGTAGGAGGCAATAGGGTAACATTTTTGACACTATAGATGTACTGTACAGGCTTATGGCGAAATATATTGGCACTAATCCTGGACAGCACATAGGCGTCCATTGTAACCAATGGTGTGCCCCCTTGTAACGCCTGCTCTGAGCAGGTGTTAAAAGGAGGAAAAGTCAATGATGCTGTGGAATCTCTTAGAATCCCCATTGCCATTTTCCAGGCCCCCCCTAGCGGGGGAAACCCACCTTGCATACATGATACCTGGCCAAGGCATAATGTAGTGCAAAGGATGACAAAGTGGTGCAATGCATTCATTGCACCACTTTGTTACTATGACACAGGGATTTTGGCCTTGTTGGGCCACATCAGCCTCACAATAATGATGACCGTAATGTGGCGCAAGGAGGCGCTAGTCCAACTTAAATCTGGGCCCTAATGTGCAACATTAGATAGCCGTTATCCCTGTGACATGACCATGATACCGTAGATGCCTGGTAGGCAGATTTGTCTTGATTTGGATCTTGACATTGTTGTAGTATGTCTGGTGGACAACATGTGTCATATGAAGATGCTGTATACATTGCATGGTTGTTCTTCCTTGGCCCAATGCAGTTTTTGATGCAATGTTTTTCTCATGTTTTAGCAGCCACAATGACCCCAGCACAGAAGCGTGCATTCAAGAAGAGGGCCAAGGGTTTTCGCCACATATTGGAGGTGCAAGCAGGTTACCGCAAGATGGCCAAGAGGTATCGGAGGGAGAAGTCATTAGAGTCTTGGCTGACATTCCTACATGGGGGACCAGCTCAACAGGCAGCAACCAGCAGCAAAAAAACCTCAAGCTCCACGCCAAGGGTCAGGGGTGCCTCAGCAGGTCCCACCCCCTCCACATCCACTGCACAAACTGTGACAGCAGCCCAGCAACTGCCACCACCAGCTGACACAGTCTCCAACTTTGAAGCTGACAAGAGAAGGGACATGACAGATGTAAAGGCCACGTTGGCAAAACTTGAGCAAGACAATGCCTGCACCTATAAAAGTACATTAGGAACAAGCTGAAAAAACTGTGAATTTGAAAATGGTGACCTTCCCAGTTTCTTCCCTTCCCTTCCCCTATTTTATATTGTAAATAGTTTGAGTGGGTTTTAGGTGGGTATTTATAGGTTAGGTAACATAGAACAGCTTAGTTGTAGGACATAATGAGTATGCTTGGGGTGTTGGGTTTTTGGTATTTTATTGTTTTTGGTTGGGGATTATGTATGGGGCTCTATGCAAAAAACATATATATATATATATATATATATATATATATATATATATATATATTAAAAAAAATATAGATTTGTTTAGGCAATAGGCTTTGTTAGTCCATGTGTAGCTTTAGTTTATGTTGTCCTACTTGTCTATTGTCTCTTAAAGGGGGTAAGGGGACAATGTTTATTGTGTGTATTGTGTGACGTTACATGTATAGGATAAGTTTAGATTAGGATAGTAAGCTATAGGAGTAAATTGAGATAAGTTAGTATAGGTTAGCTTAGTGTAGGTTAGTGTATAGTTTAGGTTTTCAATAGGCTGTGTTTTGGAGGAACAATAAATCCTGTTAGTTTGATGTGTCCATGCTGATTGACTGTCTGGGTCTTCTCATGTCTGCAATGTCCACATTAGAGAAATGCCTTAGTGTATGCCATCACTATTAATTTATATATTGGACTATGGCCCTCATTCCGAGCTTCGTGGGCAGCAGAGGCCGCCTGCCAAGCTCGTACCGCCACATGACCGCCAGTGTGGCCAGACCACCGCTGACCCTATTACGGGTTCACCGCAGGGCTGGTGAACAGGGCCTCAATATTGACAGCGGCTCGTAATTGAGCCGGCGGCAATGTGGCGGTGCGGCAGGTGCAGCAACACCCATCGCGCTTTCCAGTGCCCGTAATTTGGGCAGTGGAATGCGCGAAGGGGATGTCCATATGGGCCCCTGCACTGCCCATGCCAAGTGCATGGGCAGTGCAGGGGCCCCCATTGGGTCCCGGCACTCCCATTCTGCCAGCCTTTCCATGGTGGTCCAACTGCCCTGAAAAGGCTGGTAGATTGGGGAGTCGTAAACCCCAGGGTGGCGCTGCAGGCAGCACCACCCTGGCGGATTACAACCGCCGAGACCACCAGGCTGTTGACTGGTGGCAACCTGACAATGTCAGCGGTCGGACCGTGGCGTCTCTGCCATGGTCGTAATATGGCAGTCAGACTGCCATGACCGCAGTGGTCTGACCGCCACCACGAGTCTGGCGGTCTTAAGACCGCCAGACTCCTAATGAGGGGCTATATGTAACCCCTATGAACAAGGAGCTGACTGATTGGCAGGGGTATGACATCAGCTACTCAAGACAGTTTTCAGCGCAGTTCCTGACACTCGGATTGTGTATGGATACAAATTCTTCGTCAGGTAAATACGTGTGTTGTTGGAGTCATGGTAGGGAGTCAGCTGTCCACATGCATCCTCCTAGCCACTTTGAGTGGTGTGTCCAGCATCCTGCACCACCCATTGTGAGATTCAACCACATTGTATGCATGTGAGCAAACAGGATTTTCTTCCTTCGTGCAGGGCGACACTCATCCATGCATTTAAGGTTTCCTTGTTGTAAAGCTGCAAGGATAGCTGCATTGCCGGACTGAGTGTTGTTTTGGTGGAAGGTAGACATTCCTGTTTGTACACATACACACAAGATGGTTCATTGTTATGCTGTGTGGTGCAGGATGCAGAAAACATGACTCTAGAGGCTGGATTCACAAGGCCTTAACACCACCGGAGCGTCATTTTTTGCAACGCTCCAGTGGCGCTTTTCACTGTTCCACATTTACAAGGAGGTGGGATTCCACTTTTTGTGGTTTTACACCTCCTTGTAAATATAGGCCCCTCTGACTCAGTTTTCTATGTCCGAGGGCTTGCAATGGGTGTTGCAGGGACCATTCCACCACAAACACCATTGATTTTGATGCTGCCCCAGATTTGCAGAAATGCTACATCTGTGGCAGCAGCAATTACTAATGCCACCCAGGCAGGGGTGGCATTACCATGTAAAAATGAGGAGGAATGGTTTTGTTCCTTGTTGTTTTTTGCTTTTCGATGTGTGCTGCATTCAGCAGCACACATAGCATTAACAAAATGCCATGGATGATTGTTTCTGTACAGGAAGGTTCCCCTTTCTGCACATGAATAATCTATCTCCTCAACGCAGACACCCTTGCACTGTGGTGCATTGATGCCTGCATTGGAGCATGCAGCTTCAGTCAGCACCAGCATAGGGGGAAATGCAGGGGTGAGCCATATTCCTGTAAATACAGCGCATCCCTGCATTTCAAAAGTAGCACAGCGTGGCCCTGCTATTTTTGGAGACGCACCGCGCTGTGCCACTCTGTCATTAATCTGGGCCTAAGTGGCTAGGAGGATGCATGTGGAAAGCCCACCCACTTCCATCACTCTGTCAACACACGTGTGGTGGAAGGCAGATCTGATACATTTTGAGGCTTGTTGATGTGTGGATGCATCATTTTGGGACACAACATCACGGGTGGCATTGTAGTTGTGATACTAAGGACAGACATAGTAGTAATCCTATAGTGGACTACTTTCAATGTGTGTTGCAATAATCATCAATCATTGTAAGTGGCAGACAACATTCTGTTAGTAGATTCAGCAGGATGTGTTCCTTCCTGCAGATGTGCATTAGGACGAGCAAGAGGGACATCCCTACACCATGCATGTTTTGTGGCAATGTTGGTTGAAGTCTGTCATATATTTAGGCATTACCAAGGTTAGTGGAAGGATGCATTGACTCTCTGTGACAAGTACACATTCCTGCACATTTGAATTGATGCTGCACAGCAGAGCAAGCTAAGCTGTTGCCCTGCATATTTCTTCATAAATGGGTAATTACGTGTCAGTATATTCAGACAGAGACATCATAGAGGTCTAGCCAAGCATATTAATTTATTGACTTCTACTAGAGTGGTGGATAGTGATAGGTCATACTTAACATGCCAATGTGAGGCACCTTGCACACCTTATCGGGGTGTATTTTCCAAGTGCCCCTCTCACGTCTGACACTGCATGTAATAGGCATTCCATGTGTATATTTGTGACATTCCCATGCAACACATGTGTGAGCCACCCAGCTCCTGATGCCTTTGAAAAGGTCAGCTCATCTGGAATTGGTTAAGCGTAGTCCAAGAACTCAGGGTGGTGTGGGTATGACAAGTGGGTTTGTGACAAGTTTGTAGTTCTGCAGATTGTAGTGGTTTAATGTGTGTTGCATTGTGCACCACACATCGAGCAAACTTTCAATGTATCTGCTGCATTGATCTCACACCCCCTTTTTCCTTGCCTGCCTCTTGCCCCAGCCAACAACAGCATGGAAGCCCATTATTGACATTGCTGGTCACCATGGTGGACATTCCCACAGTAGTATTATGAGTTCTGTGACGATATTGGTGCTCAACTGCATTGGCACCATAAATGATGGCTCTAGGGCAGCAAAGCACAAGGAGGACTATTGCTTACAATTCTTGTGTCACTTTGATATCTGTGTTTGCCAGGCCTCACACATGAGGTTATTAGATAGCACAGTGCAACCTTTATGGATTGTCAGCCCTATTAGTGCTTCTCTCCATGCGTAAGGAATATTCCCTTGCATACATCACATCTACCACAGGCATATAGTGGCGGAAGGATGTACACAGTGGACCAGTGCATGCATTGTGTGACTTTGTTGATTTAGCACAAGGGGAATGGGCAGCTTGTATCCACATTGGCAAAAAATTGTATAATGCTAATGTTTCATTATGGGCTTGTAAAATTGGGCCCCTAGTTCGACATAGATACCACTTGTAGCTGTTGTTATGCATGAAGGTGTCCCTTTGTGTACGACACCAACCATTCCCACAACACAGGCAACCTTGCTGCATGGTGAAATGGTAGCTACTCGTACAGCAGCACAAATGATGAGCACAGACATGCCCTACATGTTGTATGTGCTCACCTTTGTGCCCATTCCCAAATGGTGCATGGAGGTGTGTGGCAGTTCTTGTTGGGCCACCCTGTGCAACAAGCGTACTACATGTTGCCCATTGAGTGTTACACATGAGCAGGTGGATCAGTGGAAACAGTGAAGCAATTGCTGGATGGTTCGAAATGGTTGGTGCATATAGGGGGGAAGGTGTGAGTGCATCTGAAGTGTTTGGCCATTATGTTTCAGGTTTCAGGGAAAATGACAGAGCGCAACGCTGCACCACATTTGCAGAACTGCACTCCATCAATTTTAATATGCAGGGATTCACCGCTTTAAGGCATATACAGCGCACCCCTGTGTTGGCCCCTGCGCCGGCACTATTTTTGCAGCAGAGCACCACACAGACAACCTTGTGCAATGGTGAAAGAATGGCTGTGCTGCGGAGTATATTGTTTTTGTGCAGGAAGGGGCACCTACCTGCACAAAAACAATCTTCTATGGTCATTTGCACTTTCTTTGTGTGCTGCAGAATGCAGCACACATAGGAAGAACAAAAACACAGAGAGGATTGAAAGCATTTCTCCTCATTGCACAGCCTCAGATTTACATGAACTCATAAATCTGGGACAATGTCAAAATGCAATGGGTGTTGTTGTGGCTTGCCCACAGCAACAGCAATTACACACCCCTTCCAGGCAAAGTGCTGCGTGTGAAGAGGGCGAATTTACAAGGTGGTGTTCAGCCACAAAAAGTGGCTTGACACCACCTTGTAAATATGGCAGAGTGCATAGCCCCACCGGGGCATCAATAACAATTACACTCCAGTGGCAATGGGGCAACCCTTTTTCATGCATTCAGTGTGTCCTATGTGCTCCCCCTTCTGCCATTTGTTAATTTCCAGATTGTCCCCCACTGCAAATTACCGTGCATTTGTGGTAGGTCTTAGAAGTCTGTGCTGTCCTGTGATTTCAGTGACCAGCTCCTCCTGGATGACCGCTGCCACCATCTCCTCCAGGTCATCCAGGCCCTCCTGGGATGTGGGACTTTCACCTCCAGTCTGCAGTGCTGCCTTTTGGTTCCTGGCCAGTTTCTCTTTAGTTCTGTGCTTGCAATCATACCAGTGTTTCTATTGCTTGCCACATGGCCTCCTTCCTACCTACTGGAAATTTTGAAGGTGACGAAGAGCTGGTGTTGGTGCTCTGTCACCTCTCTGACCAATATGTCATTTTCCTCCTCACTAAAGCAACACTAAAGCAACACTTCCACTACTTTTCTCCTTCTCCTGGGATTTTTTCCCGGGTCTGTTGGGGTCCTCCTTCTATATAGTGGGTCCAGTCCCGCTTTTTTTACTATTTAGCCTCCATCTTTCAATTGGCGTATATAACACGTAGTCGATCTCATGGGATTCCGTTGAGAGATTAGAGAGGAGGGACGCCATCTAACAGACACCGGATACAGCGAGGCTCCCATGAGCTCGACCTCGAGTTATATATGCCAATTGAAAGACGGAGGCACGATAGTCAAAAAAGCAGGACTGGGCCCACTTTATAGAAGGGGGACCCAACAGAGCCGGGGTAAAATGAAACTCCCATGAGATTGACTATGCGTTATATACCAATTGAAATAGGGAGGGGCAATAGTCAAAAAAGCGATACTGAATTCATCTTACAGAAGGGGGGCTCAACAGTTAATTTTGTGAAAAAATTAATCTGTATATTAATTAACTTGTCCTGAAGAAGGTGGGGTGAACCAACTGAAAACTACCAAAACGCTGCACTGTCAGGTTTTAGAATGAATATGAGACAGTTTTTTTCTTGGAGTGTACGTGTGAGATAGCACTTTAGAGTGTATATGAGGAATGTAGCTTTTAAGTGTTGAAGTGTATGTTTTTAATGTAATTGGATGACAATTTTTTATGACTATAATATGTATTGCAGAGGCATAATGTATATTTATTGAAAGAAAAGCAAAAAAAACAATGATTACATGTTGTGGTGTAACTAGGGTATTTAATTTTAAATAGGGATTAATACGGCAACAAATTAGTTGTTAGTCATTTTTTACAACAATTGTGTACCAGCAATTTATCTTAATTTTATTGGTTTGTAATAATTCCCAAAGGGAAATTTTCTTGTTTGCCACATTTATATCTGACACAAGCTAGTTGGTGGAAATGACTCCTGGAGATGCCCTAAAGAATGGGCATAAGTTCCTGGGACAAACCCTGCCCAATTGACCATCTTCAAGATACTGAAAGTCTTCTGCCATACTCAACTTGTGCTCTGACGACTGTGTGTGTGTGTGAGGAGTGTACTATGGTAATCCCAGTGTCCTCTCACATCTAACACCAAAATCTAGTGTGAGATAGTGCCTGGGCACACAGCAACTTCAATGACAAAAGTTTGGCAAAGCTGAGTTTTCAGGAATCAGACATAGACTACACAAGATTTACTGTGACATTCTGCCCATACCCTTTGAAGGGTTAAGCAAAAAGGACAAAAAAATCCAAGGTAACCATTCAGAAAGGGCACATTTCAAACATTCACTATTTGATGCAGAGAAGATGCAGCCAAGATTTAAAGGTGGAAAAACTCGGGGCACTGTGCAATCTTGAAAATATGTATACTACTGTAACAGGGATAATTTTTACCGAGGATAACAAAGAAGTAATGTCAGTCGCTGGCAAATCGTGGACATCATCTAGGGTTCACCAAGGGTTGCAGCTTCGGCCCACAACTGGCCCCGTGTGACCCTTCACCTTGCCTTTGCGACACCTGGCTTCAGAGATGGTAAGTACAGTTTCAAGAACACAGAGGCAGCTTACCCTTATGGCTTACTTGTCATTCTCTTGCCTCAAACATTTGGGTGAAGTGAAGTATTTAAGAGGGTGATCTCAGTAAGGTAAATGGGGGATGAACACTTTTATGGATGATGATACAGTTTTATAAAGCTGGGATTTTGTTTGTAAAAAAAGGTGTAGCTCACCAAATACAGGGTAGTTGACAGGTATGCCTTGGGGTATTGGGCTGTGTTTTCCTCCCATGTTGCATTCTGCTAATAGTGCATAATATGTGATTATTTACTAATAATGCAATAAAAAAAGCACAATTAGCTAGAATGTGTCCTTCAGAGGTAGCTGAGGTAAGTGAAAAATGCTTTTAGATATAAGGTGTGTGGGGGCTTGAAGATGAGAGTGTGTGCTTGTGTCAGAGAGTGTGTGCATGTATGAGCTTGGATATATGTTAGCAAGTTTGTTTGAATGAAAGTGAATGTGAGTCAGTGACATGTAGTTATGTAGCATGTGTGAGATTGAGTGTCAATGAGTATTAGTGATTCAGAATGAGTAGGGAGCGAGAGTAAAAGTGAGTGCAAGTGAGTGTAAGAATGTAAGAGTGAGTGAGTGAGAGTAAGTGTGAATGTATGAGTGAATGATGGAATGAATGAGTCAGAGTGAGTGAGATAAGTGAGAAAATTAATGAAAGAGAATAAGAGGGAGTGCAAGTGAATATGTGAGAAAGTAGCAGTTCGAGAAAGAATGGAGGAGTGTGAAAGGGTAATACTAAGTGGGAATGAATGAGTGTGTATGCATGACAATGAGTGAGTGAATGCAAGTGAGGAAGAGCATCTGGTAGTATGCTTTCTCTTCTATTGGCTCTCCCATACTGAAGGTAATTCTTGTCTTAAAAGTAGGCTGGGTGGAACTAGGGGAGTTTCACTCCACAGAATTCCGCAGAGTAGCATAAAAACCCTGTGCGATTCCGCAGGGTTTGCCCAGTCTAATGTGCCAATTTAAATGTTTTGTTTATAAACAGACTTCTTGTTGTGGGCAGATAAATCAGGCTCATAAAGCCTTTTTATTGGACGGAATATAAAAAGTAATTGGGGTCATTTGTGTTAAATGCCAGGCTAGGCCTGTTAGTATGCTTTACAGAAGACGTTCATAAAGCAGTTAAATGAACCTTTTTGTAGATAATGGCACTGGGCAGGCCCCGAGGGACCAAAAGGCCATGCACATCAGTAACCTGTGGGAAGGCTCAGACCACATGCTCACAGCAGCTTTCTTCTTCACAGAACAACACTGTTAACTGCACTTTGCGTGTTTTGTAAAATAAACATCATCTACGTGTGCATCACTGAAATACAAATAGCACCTAACTGCTGAGAGAACTTTACCTTTATGTGACATTCCTAGAGTGCACTTTGCTGAATGCCTAATTATTGTATTTGAGTGCTTGCAAATGCAGAAGCCAGTGTTTTACTTTCACACAGATGAAAGTGTCCATTCTTCTTTTCCTACTTTCATTTCCTACAGGCGAACAGAGCAGGTTTGTTCATGTAAAATGGTGCTTCAAAGGGGCTCAGTAGTGGTAAAAAGTACCATATCCTGCTGGCTTATTCCATTTAAATGGTAGTTACCAAAACATATCTGTTAAATCTCTCTAATAGGGATATCATCATGATATGCATGCAGGTAAATTCACTACAAAGATTCTGAAAGGGCAAACAGAAGGTGCTTTAGGGTCGGCCTCTAAGTCGTACTGCAAAAACAATGCAGAGACATCTGCTCACGGAATTATGTTATGTGTGATGGGAATGTTAGAGTGCAAACATTATTAATACAAATTATGGGGGTCATTCTGACCTTGGCGGTCCATGACCGCCATAGCGGAGTGCGGCGGAAGCACCGCCAACAGGCTGGCGGTGCTTCCTGGGCGATTCTGACAGCCGCGGTCAGAAAAGGGGAGCCGGCGGTTTCCCGCCGGTTTCCCGCTGGCCCAGGGAATCCGCCATGGCGGCGCTGCTTGCAGCACCGCCATGGGGATTCCGAGCGCCTTCCCGCCAGCCTGTTTGTGGCGGTGTCTACCGCCGGAACCAGGATGGCGGGAACGGCTGCCGTGGGGCCCCTGGGGGCCCCTGCACTGCCCATGCCACTGGCATGGGCAGTGCAGGGGCCCCCTAACAGGGCCCCACAAAGATTTTCACTGTCTGCTGTGCAGACAGTGAAAATCGCGACGGGTGCCACTGCACCCGTCGCACCCCTTCAACTCCACCGCCTCCATTCCTAGCCGGCTTCATTGTTGAAGGGGCTGTCCCGCTGGGCCTGCCGGCGGTCTTCTGGCGGTCGCCCGCCGGCCCAGCGGGAAAGCCGGAATGGCCGCCGCGGTCTTTCGGCGGGAACCGCTTGGCGGGCGGCGACCGCCGACCGCCGCGGTCAGAATGACCGCCTATGTCACTAAACATAATAATATAATGTGTATTAAAGGGCCTAAATGAATCCATGTGTTAAAAAAACAAAAATGTATAGCTGATATGGTGGGTACCATAAACAACGTATATTAACATGAAAATATAAAGTATAATGAAAATGTATTTTGTTTAATAATAATTAAATGTACTGAACAATTAGTATTAATATGTACTAAAAGGATTAATAGTTTAAATATTATGGAATGTTTTATTCTTCATGTTTTAGCATTACTTTAAAAGGCCTCATGTTCTAGTAGTTTTCCAGAGGCAATGATTGGAAGAGTGTTAACTCTGCAAAATAATGTTTCTTTAAGCATCCTGTGTGACTTGCAGACTGTGGAAAAGTTATGTTCTTTGTGTGTAACACTTGTTCTTCCTGAGATGAAGTAATAATGTACAAACTAAACAACAGGCTTGAGTGCTCTATGTCGTGTTTCATGTTACAATATTTGTAGTTGTTTGAGTTTTAGTTTCTTGGTAGGAAACTTATGTTATGTTTTTCACACTGCTTAAATGTAAGTTTTGAGAGGAAACTGGTGACCAGGAGAGAGAGAGAAGAAGAGCTAATTGTGGGTGCAGAAAATGAAGAAAGTTACTTTTGAGACATGGATTAAATTGTATTGGTTGAACACTAAGAAACCCCATAGTCTGACTAATAGAAACTTAGCTAGTTGCTTTCTAGGATTTAATATAGAAAAACATAGATGATGTAAGAGCAGTTTTTCAGTTCTCAAGTTTTCAGCACTGTTCAGATTTCCTTTTTCTCAGCTAGTGAAATGATGTGCTGTATGCTTAGCTTTCTACCATTGACAGTTCAAATGCATTAAGACCAAATATTACCGAACTGTTCCCTATTATTACATTGCCCAATGAAGAATACCAAAAGATGCTCAATTAATGAAGATGTTGCTGCTTGCTGATACATTCAGGAGAGGTATAACCAAGTGTGCATTTGTTTTCCTTGCACATTTTTATGTTTTCTTACTCTAGAAAAACCTACCACAATTTTTGGTTAGTGCCATAGTCAAATGTTTCTAAATTACCTTTTATCTACTTTTCTTTTTGGATGAAACCCAAAAATACCTATTGAATAAGAGTGATAGTTAAGGATGTCAAATTCTAAATTTGACTGTTATATACAGTTTGATTGTAAACGATTAATCTGTGACAACTAAATGTATTCTCTTTCAATTATTCATCTATTATTGTTATTCTGTGTGGTGGTTCTTGAAAGATTAATGATAAATATTCAGTCTAGGTTAAGATTCTTCCTATATTTTGGTCAGCCTGTATTGTTTTTGTGCTTATATCATTTGGTTTTTCATTTGATTTATGTAATTTTAGCATTGTTAATCTAAAGGGCAATAAATGTTTGAACTTTAATAAACTGATGTGGGGATTCATGACCACATAGGTCATGGTGCGTGAAAATTACCTACTCCAAAATTGAAATTGATGTTTTTGATTTTATATTGTTAATGTTGATTGTAAGGACGTTATCACATTCCTGTCTAAGTTAAAAGGTTCAGGTTGAACTCTAAAGGTAATAGATGATTACCCTATATGTGTCAACTTATAAATAAAATATCTAAAGAAATATAAGGCTGGACACGCCCCCACAGGAGCTTCCTAATTTAGTCGTTTTGCACTGGAAGCTAGAAACTGCTGCAGCTGTGTCCGAAATGAACTTTTTGCATGCATAGTGCAGGCCGCGAGAAGGCTTTATAATAGCTTTCTTTATTTATTGGAAACAACTTTATTACAACAATACTTTGTGCAGCTTCTTAAATATTCCAGACCAAATTTAAGAAATGTGGTGCTACATTACATGAAGTGCCACTTTTCTTGTGACCCCTCGCACCCCCCTACCGCCACCATGTGTGCTCTGTATTTAAAATACAGCACACCATGGCGCAGGGTAGGGGGCAATGGCATCAGAATTTCTGATGCTATTGATGTACTTTTGAGGGTTAGATTAAAAATGTTGGCGCTAACCCTGAACAGTACATAGGGGCCCACTGAAAATAATGGCATGCCCCCTTTTAACACCTGCTCTGAGAAGGTGTTAAAAGTGGCAAAAAACATGACACAAAAAATTCTCTTGGATTTCTTTGCACCATTTTTTCCAGCCCCTCTAACGGGGGAACACCCCTTTGCATACATTATGATTGGCACATCCATAATGTAGCACAAAGGGTTACAAAGTGGAGCAATGCATGCTATACAAAAGTGGCAATGCCAATAAAAAACTCACCGAATGAAGCTCCGCTTCCTGCAGATCTGATTCCTCTAAGCCACTTGACAATGTCGATGATTTAACCACTGTTGGGGCACTCTCTAGGTTGGTCGATAGACTGAACTGCCGAGGCACTCTCCGTCCAAGGGTCAGTTCTTTGGTGGTCCAGGGGAGTGAGGCACGAATGGGCTCTGAGGGGGCACTCTAATCAAACGATAGGCTGTGAGCCTCTGGGCCTACCCGTTAAAAAGGTCACTCCTTCTGCGGTACAGAGGATGACAGGCAGAAGAGAGGGCCAGCCATGGGTAGCAAGAGAGGCACTTCATCCTCATTGGCTGGTTCAGAAGGTTGAGAAAATCTTACTGCCCAGGTGGTTTGTTTCCCCTTGTTATTTGGAGAAGGACTTTGCACAGCACCATGGCGGGCACCCATGCTAAAATAGTGGTACTGGCAAACCAGAGATAAGTCTTGACACATGGGGCTCCCGTGGACCAATGCTCAGATGCTTTTGGAAATTCTTGACATGGGGCTACCCTTGGCAAAATGTTGGATGCTAGCACATTGAAGGTCATTCTTGCCATAAAGAAGGAAAACCATGGCATAAAGATGTGGCAAACATGACATAATGCTGGCCTTGACATACTAAGATAATTCTTAAAGATCACATAAGGCATGCAGAGAGCAAAAGAGGCAAAATTCTGTCAGTGACATATGGTACACCATTTCTGGCATAAGCAGGCACCCATGACAAAATGCTGACCCTAGTGCAATGAAGGTAATTTTTGACATTTACAGGCACCCATCCTACATTTTGAAAAGGGTGGGGTCAACGCCTTGGGAGCATTAGATTTACCGGCTTTGTATAAGACAAAATGACTTGAATATTTAATGAGTGCTTTTCAGAGAATATAATTTTTAGCAGATTTATGGGAAACATTTCTTGGGGGAGAACCAACCACCCAAATGTCCCTAGAGAATGTCTGGTTCACTTGTTTTGCTTGCTTCTATTCAATGCAAGTATGAAGCCCCAGCACTTTCAAGGATCATGTTAGCACCCTAACACAGGTGGTATCTAATGGACATTTTCCTGTGTTTTGTGGGTATATTAATGATGTAGGTATTATTGAACTTCAGCAATGTCAATTATCGCAGTGTCATCAGGGGTTTGGTAATGTGACATAACTTCTTAAGAAGATTCAGGGTCGAAAGTAATATCACGTTACTTCTTGTGATGTCATTAAGATCAAATATGGTGTGATGTCACTTCTGCTACCCCTGGAATTTTGGTGAATCAATGTCCATGTGATAATTACTCTGCACTACAATCTATCCCATTGTATTTTTTGCCCCTCCATGCCACTTCAGACAGTAAGAAGCTTCATTTAAATCATCTTTGGTCCTGCTCCGATAGGAGTGGTTTAGCCAGAACTGAAAGGCTCTGCCCCGTTCGAGTGGGAACACAAGCTACCCCTGACCAGTTTTTGCCTGCTTGGGCTTTGGTAGTAGGGTTCAACTTTAGTCCTATGGCACAGTGAGCATGGGACCCATTTCTGGGCATACCTATCGCTAGGCATTGATGAAACTAGCATTTTTTGCTAAATGGAAATCTGTGGAGTTCCAAAAAAACTCTGTGGGATTCCACCTAACTCAGAATGGGCGGAATTTTGCTTGGCCACCACTGTGCACTGCCTAGTGCCTGTAACAGGTTCTGTGCTGCAAAATGAGTGTGAGCGGCACCACACGGTCGCATGCACACTGTCTTTTTGTTTTACCTACTTTTTTCTGTTCTGTGCATGGTGTTGGTCCTGTTTTCAATCCATCCTAAATGTTTTCAATCCTCACCA
This sequence comes from Pleurodeles waltl, assembly GCF_031143425.1. Lineage (NCBI taxonomy): Eukaryota > Metazoa > Chordata > Amphibia > Caudata > Salamandridae > Pleurodeles > Pleurodeles waltl. The sequence continues at coordinate 824,909,267 of NC_090444.1, forward strand.
TCCCACTCATCAGCCCCTCTTTTACCTTTATTTTATATCTCTTAGGGGCAGATTTAAGAAAAGTGGCACTGCACACGGTGCAGCGCCACTTTTCTTGTGTCCCTTAGCACCCCCCTACTGCCACCATGTGTGTGCTGTATTTATGATACAGCACACCACAGCACAATGTAGGGGGCAGTATCATCAAAACTTTTGATGCTATTGATGTACTGTTCAAAGTTAGCACCAAAATTCTGGTGTAGCCCTGAACAGTTCTCAGGGGCGCATTGTAACCAATGGTCTGCCCCCTTGGCATTAAAAGTAGCCACAAAAAATGACACAGTGGAATCTCTTAAATTTCACTGTGCCACTTTTGCGGTCCTCTAACGGGGAAAGCCCTGCATAATGTGGTGCAAAGGGTTACAAAGTGGTGAAATGCATGCATTGCACCACTTTGTAAATATGGAGCAGCAATTTTTGAGGCCTAGCGCCATATTAGAGTAAAAAAATGTACTCTGATGTGGCACTAAAGCTACTTAAATCTGGGCCTTAGTGTTTATGTATTTTTTTTTTTTTTGCTGTGACTTTTTTGTACTTTTTTCCCTTTACTTCCTTATTCCTTTCTTTCTTCTATTAATTCCTTCCTTTATCCTATTTCTTTTTTTCCCCCTTCTAGCTTCATGGCAGTGCATGGTGAGACTGGGTGAGGCGGCGCCAGTGCAGCTGGTAACTGCTCATCTTGTTCGAAGGCAGAAGTGGCTGCACTCATTTTTTATATGCGTCACCTCTCCTCTATGCTGTAAGCTGGCAGCAGGCCCGGATGGGGGAATTGCTTGTGGGAGCACTGACTGCTGTGGGGAAGGGTGCAGTGGTGCATGCGGAGGACTGGAGTGAAGCGCACCCAGCAGCAGTTGATGCACCACTGGGCTAACATCCTCAACCGGGAGTCGGACCTGCTTCACCTGCTGGGCGTCTAAGTTGCGGGGCTCACACTGAGAAGTAAGTTATTTTTGCATAACGTTACAAATATTATGTGATCCAATATGAGCGAGCCAGGTGCTCAGACCTACCTAATTGTACTTCTTGGTGCACTTTTGGGCTGATTATTTAAGAAGTCATGCAGACGCCTCTATTCAGTCACTGAGTAGTAATATCAGTAAATTAGCATTCTCTTTGTCTTTCTCTATATATATTCTAGTTCCGAGCAATCTCTCAGTGATGTGTAGTAGGCATCTATGCACTGAAAAGGGACACTGAGTTGACCCATCAAAGGAGATTGAGAAGCAAAGATTATTCATTGTAATGCATTAGTAGTTCTAAAGGTAGCTTAGGAAATTTGGAGTAAGGCTTAGGAAATTAGGAACAATTGGTAACTCTGAATTTTACTAGTAAATATTCATGTGTTCTGAATGTTGAATCTTCATAGAAAATGAATTAATATAGAGAAATAATACACAACTTTGAAAATGTACCTACTTAAGTGACCGCCAATAATCATGAAGTGTCCTTATTAAAAGCTTATTAATGTAAAATGTAGTGCTCATGTTTAGATTAATGTAGTAGTTTGTTATATTAATGATCATGTATTGTGTATTTGCTTTATTAATCATAGGCCTTAAATTAGCGAGGTCATGGGCCTTGTTGCACGGCCTCAAGTTAAGTTGTATTGCTTAAACAATTCATATAAAATGGCTGCATAGAAAGTAGATTTGTATTTTTCCATCACGTTGACCAGGTGCTAGTAGATAATTTTCCTTCCCATTAGAACTACTTGCTAGAATATGTTGTACTAGATATTGATACTTTGTAGAATTTAGTGTGTGCAAGGGCGATGTTCCTAGGAACTAACAATGGATGCACTGACTGGAGGATAAGGCGACAGAAAATTGTTACCTGACGAGCCCAATGACGGGAAAAGGAGAAGAGGATCAACATGTGAAAGACAGTTTATTTATATCTTAGATTTGGGGTTGTACTTTAATTGGACTAAATGTAAACGTACAATTCTTTGAGCAATAGCAACGTGGGAAGACATTTTCGGGAATCCAACTTAGCCAGACTGCACTGCGAGGCAAGAGCACTTTTTTCCTAAATCATTACCCAGAAGTACCCCTCCTTTTTGTGCCCGTTCCGGAGATATTTCTATCTTGAACTTTATTGCTGAGTCCCGATGCCCATGCTGACCGAACAGATGCCCATTTGACGAAGACTGTTGCAGCTTGCTGAGCCATACTGAGGCAAGGTACGAGACTATGTTACTGATTGCCATGTCTATCAGATTTTGTCTTTAGGTGCCAACCGCTAATTTTGATAGAGCGATAGCTAGATGCTTTCCAAATTTGTGTTGACTAAATTGTTTTGCATGAAGCCCAAACATGACATTCTAATTAGAAGGTTAGTTAGGAGACATACTGAAGATGCTTGCTAATCATTGATGACAGTTGATGTATTTTCTTTGCTGAATCTAATTATATGCTATTTCTATTGCACAGTTATTCTTGCTATTGATTTGTACTGTAACCCTGGAATGTGTAGTGATCCAGGCTCTGATCAAATTGAGATTCTTAAGAAGATTCGGTCAACCAGTATTGTTTCTGTATGTGTATCATTTGATTTTGAGACTTAGGCCCTCATTACAACCCTGGCGGTCGGTGATAAAGTGGCGGTAATACCGCCAACAGGCTGGCGGTACTTACTGCCAAATTATGACCATGGCGGAAAGATCTCAGAAAGACAGCCAATGTACCACACCAACCGCCAGGGCGGAAACAACAGCCATCACGGCGGGAGCCGCCTACAGCCAGGTGGAAGCCAATGCTCTGCCCACCACATTATGACCAGACATTCCGCCACCTTTTCTGGGGCGGTACCATCGACATCAAAAGCCTGGCGGAAACTGAGCTCAGAAGTAAAATGACTCATCATTGGAGACACAGGGAAGAACCACGCCACCATGGAACCAGAACTGCATGTGTTCCCGATGTTATTCTACATTCTGCTCCACCACGAACACCAACGCCGGCGAAGACGACAACGGTGAGTACAGCCGCCTAGCACACAAGGGAGGGGGGGAAGAAAGTGACAGTGTGACACACGCACAACACACACCCCACACACACACACCATACACACAACCAGATGCATTAAAAAAAAGATTTGACCCCGTAACTCGGCTGAAAAATGCAAGGGTAAAACAATTTCGCAAAAGTGTTTGTAATAAGATCAACACAGTAGAAATAATAAGTTAGGCAAGATAATAGATATATACATATTTACAGAAAAAGGGACACAGCCCAGCCCAGTCCTCAATTTTCGTAGGCCACATGGCCAAAGTCCAAGGCCACACATGTCACCTGCTTCAGCACTGAGGGGACAGGGGCACCTCAGCCGGGAGATGTAACAAGACTACTGGTTCTGGAGGGGGCAATGTGCCCTGTGCTTGCTCCTGGGGAGTGGTGGGCCACAGTCTCAAAAGTGGGTGTCATACCCACTGGTTCTGGAGGGGGCAACATGCCCTGTGCTTGATCCTGGGGAGTGATGGGCCACAGCCTCTAAGGTGGGTGTCATACCCACTGGTTCTGGAGTGAACAGGCCACACAGCAGCCCATGGACAACGGATTACATATCGTCCGCTGGCAGTGATGGCTGCAAAGTGGTGGTGCTGCTGGTGGGGAGAGGCTCCTGCCCATCCCCTGAAACCTCGGACGGCTGCACAGTGGTGGTGCGGCTGGGGGGGGGGGGTGGCTCCTGCCCATCCCCTGCAAACTCGGATGGCTGCACAACCATGGTTGTTGGTGGGTCTCCGTCACAGTTCCTGGTCCAGACTCCTCACCCTTCCTGCCTGCTGGTGCAGGCTCCTTGATCTTCCTGCCTGCTGGTGCAAGCTCCTTGCCCGTCCTGCCTGCTGGGGCAGGCTCCTTGATCTCCCTGCCTGCTGGGGTGGACTCCTTGGCCTTTCGTGTGGCAGGTGCAGGGTCCTTGCCCCTCTTGACGGCTGGGGCTGTCTCCCTCCCCTTGAGGCCGGCTGGTGCAGGCTCCTTCCCCTTCATTGCATGTGTCCTGGATCCCTTTCCACCACGAGGGGGTGCGGTTAGGACTGGGCCCATGGACTGTGTGGCTGAGATGCTTGGCTGGGTTTGTGATACCCTGCCCATATGTTCAGGATGGGGGTAGGGGTAGGGAAGAGGTCAATGGGTGATAGGAACAGTTTTTTAGGGACATTGGGGTGGGAAGAGGTAGAAAGAATGGGAGTGGAGGATGAGGGAGTGGTTGTTGGAGGTGTCTGTCTACTGCTTTTGGGTGTAGATGCATGGGCTGTATGCTGTTGTGAGGTGGATGGCTGTTGGGTGTACCTTTGGGGGGACAGGCACAGTGGGAGAGGACAGATGGGACGTGTGCATGGATGTTGTGGTGGTGTCTGCCAGTGAGGTCTGTGTTCTGCTTGGTGTGGGCAGACGGTAGAAACAGGGACAATGGCTGCCATCAGAGAGGAGGCCAGAGCCTGAATCGATCTCTGTTGGGCTGCCAATCAAGTGTGAATGCCCTCCAGGAATGCATTAGATTATTGCATCTGGGCTGCCATTCCCTGGATGGCATTCACAATGGTTGACTGCCCGACAGAGATGGATCTCTGGAGGTCAATAGCCTCCTCACTCATGGCAGCAGGGCCAACTGGGGCAGGGTCTGAGGTGCCTGGGGTGGAGGAGATGCCCACCCTCCTGAGGGTGAGCAGGCACAGGCAACTCAATGAGGGGCTGCTGGGAGGGCAGTGCTGGTACGGGGGTGGTGGATGTACCTGTAACTGGGGTGGTCACAGAAGTGTCCGCCACCACCAGGGAGCTTCCATCGTAGGACGGATCTGTGTCTGAATTGTTTCTTCCAGTCTCCGCTGTGGAGCTCCCATCATCCTCCGTCCCACTGGTGCCCTCAGCGTCGGTGGACTCTGCCTCCTGGGTCCTGTGGGATGCAACTCCCTCCATTGCCGGTGCCTCTGCACCTCTGCCAGATGATGCTAATGCACATAAGGACAGGATGACAAAACAAGAATGGGGCAAGAGAGACAAAGGATACACTGGGTCAATGGCTGCACCAACACCACTGTTGGTGTACACAGCACCCTCACACACAGGATACAGGCCTACACAATATGCATTGCACTACCAGAGAAATAGCATGCCTCCAAGGCATGGGGAGAGGAACATAGCACCAAATACAGCACTTCTGGGACCCATGCAGCCCTGACCAGTGGTGGATGCCTACAAGCTAGGTAGCTAAATTTGCCCTTCTGCACCCTAGCCACCTGGGAACCTATGCTGCAATGTCAGGGCTGGCCTAGTAGCACCCACTGACGCACATCCCCCACCCGGATACCACCCTACCATGCATAAGTTGTAATGATGGGTAATGATCACCCTCTTGTGGCTGCTGTGTTGCCCTCAAGCGCCCATCCAGCTGTGAATAGCCCACCGGCAGTATGTGGGCCATCAGTGGGGTCAGGGTTCGACGGGTACCCCTTCCTTGTTGGGTAGCCATCCCCAGCTGGGCCTCCCCTGTCTTCCGTGCCCAGCATCTCAGGTACTCCCACAGTTTGCTACAGTGAGTGCTCTGTCTGCCATAGACCCCCAGGGTCCGCACCTCCTTGGTGATAGCATGCCATATACCCTTCTTTTGATGGGCACTGACCTGCAGAGGCAATACAGACAGGAAAATAGAATTAGACAAACAGTCCTGCCTGTTACACATATGGCCCACCACACCCCCTCATATCACCATTTACACACCCATGGCCCAGCATACAACCTGTACACCGCCAAGAGGACATCCACTCACCCCCCTTACACACAACTCCATACATTCATGCCACATGCATCGTGCTCACAGTGTACTCACCTGTTGGTCTGGAGGCCCATACAGCAGTCCCTACGGGGGTAGGACCCCATCCACCAGTCTCTCCAGCTCCTCCTGGGCCCTTTCCCCGGTCACACAGGCCATGGTAGGTTCCAGACACAGTTCACAGCAGCCCATGCAGTGTAGGTCCTCTCCTATGGAAGGTCAGTGAGGAATCAGATAGAAAATGGCGGTCAAGTCCACGGCGGTGCATACCGTCACCGTAGATCACCATTGGCCACTGTAACCTCTAGGGCCCAATGTTAGCCAATGAGGAGTTGCACAGCGGTTCCTGACCGCCTCCCGCAACAGCACACAACGTCAGCGGAATTATCTCACTTCCACCTGTCCCTCCACACAGGACCGGTGGACGCCATTTCAGGGTGGGGGGGCAGGCCCTTGAATAATGCTGCGTCACAGGAGATATTAGCACATACTGGACAAATCACAATGACTCATTTCATGTTTACAGGATGCAAAGTTCTGTTCTGGTTCCATTGTTCTGTTTGTGACCGACTCCTCACTCTTGTGTCCCTTAGATACCTACAACTGTGGATGAATAGGAGATGGAGACATACCCCCGTGTACAGAACCCTGGTGGACTTGGCTACACTGGAGGACAGGCACATAATACTCACCTATAGAATGGACAGGGCCACAATCACTGAGATGTGTGCCCAATCGGAGCCTGACCCGATATCTGCTATCCTTCACCCCACTGGGATCCCCCCTCTTGTGCAAGTGCTATCTGTACTCCATTTCCTGGCAAGTGGTTCTTTCCAAGTTATAGTGGGCTTGGCAGCAGGAATGTCACAGCCAATGTTCTCAAACATGCTGACAAGAGTGTTGTCTGCCCTGATAAAACACACATGCAGCTACATTGTTTTTCCCCATGTTGAGGATTTGGCCACTGTGAAGGCAGAGTTTTATGCAATGGGACATATCCCCAACATAATTGGGGCAATTGATGGAACACATATTGCATTTGTCCCCCCGGCAGAATGAGCAGGTGTTCAGGAATCGTAAGAGTTTCCACTCTATGAATGTTCAGATGGTGTGCTTGGTGGACCAGTACATCTCACACGTCAATGCTAAGTATCCTGGGTCGGTGCATGATGCCTTTGTCCTGAGGAATAGCAGCATCCCAAATGTGATGGGCCAACTACAGAGGCACAGGGTGTTGCTAATAGATGAGCCCTCTTTCCCACCCAGTATATGTTGGTGTATGGATATGGTGTGGGCCATATGGGATAGTGTGTGGCTAAATGTTGTCCCTCAATATTTGCACATGACTCTGGATACCCAAACCTATCATGGCTGCTGACCCCTGTGAGGAATGCCAGGGCAAGAGCAGAAGAACGCTATAATGAGGCTCATGGGTGAACCAGAAGGATAATTGTCCTCCTGAAGGCCAGGTTCCGGTGCCTCCATCTAACAGGTGGATCCCTGTGCTACTCTCCAAAGAAGGTCTGCCAGATAGTGGTGGCATGCTGCATGTTGCATAACCTGGCCCTCAGACACCATGTCCCATTCCTGCAGGAAGAGGAGGCTGGAGATGCCTGTGTGGCAGCAGTAGACCCTGTGGACAGTGAGGATGAGGAGGGAGGGGATGAGGATGAGGAACACAGAACAAATGTTATCCGACAAGACTTCCAATGACCCACAGCTAGGACAGTGTTACTTCACATTTCAATGACTTTTGTTTTAATTTGTGTGCCAATGGCATGCTTATATTTGCAACTTCTATGCCCACTTACTGTTCCCTCTGGCAATTCATTTTGCAGATGTTGGTGATCTACTATATACTCCTAGTGTGATCATTACAGCCAGCTACAGGTCATTAATCTATGCTCATTCTCTTTACAGTTGATTTGCAATGTTTGTACCTGCTACAATGAATACATATTTTTATATACATGACATACTCCCTATTTTTTTTTTTTAAAGGTGTCTATTGAAGTGCTAATATATGGAGGGGAAAGTGCAATAGGATTGGGTGATGATGGAGGAAAGTCCAGGGTATTGTTCCAGTCTATTTGTAGCACAGGTACATTGACCCTGGGGACATAGGAAGGGGAGCAATGGCAGTTCAAGGTGGACAGGGTGACAGAGTGGGACACAAAGGTGACAATCAGGAGAGTCTCATTTCCTGGCGGGGGTCTTGGCAAGTGTCTCTGGTTTGTGTCTGGATCGCAGGGAACGTTTGGTTCACCATCTGCAGGGGGAGGGGTGCTGGTGGCCTGTTCGTCCTGTGGCGGGGCCTCCTGGCCACTAGGGGCAGTGGAGGTGGAAGGCTGTTCAGATGTTTGGCTAGTGGCAGGGGCCCACAGGTGTGAGACTGCCTCCCTCATAATGTTGCCCATGTCTGCCAGCACCACAGCAATGGAGATCAGGGAGTTGTTGATGGCCTGCAAGTCCTCCCTGATCCCCTGGTACTGTCCCTCCTGCAGCCACCTGTTCTCCTGCACATTGTCCAGGATCTGGCCCATAGTGTCCTGGGAATTTTTATAGGCTCCCAGGATGTCTGCGAGAGCCTCCTGGAGAGTTGGTTCCCTGGGCCTGTCCTCCCCCTGGCGCAGAGCAGTCCTCCCAGTTTCCCTGTCCCTCGGTCCCCAGAACCGTGTGTCCACTGCCACTGACCCCAGTTCCCTGATTGTCTTGGGGGCAAGATGTACCCTGGGGTCCCTCATGAGGTGGACACACTGCTGATTGACGTGTCCTGGGGACAGAGGTATGGGTACACCGGGTGAGTGCTGTGGTGGTGTTTCCTGATGGGGGAGGCTCTGTGGTGGTGTGTGACTGGGCCTGGGTAACCGGCTGTCCAGTGGTCCCTGGTAGGCCAGGTAGGTCATCCAGATCCTGAAGACCAGAGTTACTGTCATCACTGTGGGCCTCTTCAGTTGGGGAACTGGATAGTGCTGGCATTTTCTCTCCACTGACATTGGCTGGGGTACCTGTGGGGTTGTAAATGATGTGTTATGGTTTCTGTGCCTGACATATTGTACATTTGTGGCTTCCCCTCTTTGTTTGGATTTGCCCTGGCACCTTTCACTTGTGTATGTTAGTGTATGGTGGGATTGTTAGTTCTCTATGGTGTGTATGCTTTAGTGATGAGTGTCCATGCAGGGCTGTGAGGGGTGTCCATGCATTGGAACAGCATGCAGGACTTGGCATTGGGATGAGTGAGATGTGATGGTGGGGTGTGTGAGAAGTAATGGAGTGATGGGAGTGAGGGTATGTGATGCAATGCAGGTAGGGGTGACAGTAGTACAGAGTTGACTTACCAGATTCCAGTCCTCCTACTAATCTGGCCGGCCCTCAGGATGCAGTATTGCCAAGACTTGCTCCTCCCATGGTGTGAGTTGTGATGGAGGAGATGGAGGTCCACTGCCAATCCTCTTTACAGCGAGCTGGTGTCTTGCTGCAATGAAACGTACCTTCCCCTGTAGGTCGTTTCACATCTTCCTGATGTCATCCCTAGTTCTTGGGTGCTGTCCCACGGCGTTGACTCTGTCCACGATTCTCCACCATAGCTCCATCTTCCTAGCTATTGATATCTGCTGCACTTGTGCTCCAAATAGCTGTGGCTCTACCCTGACAATTGCCTCCACCATGACCCTTAGCTTATCCTCTGTGAAACGGGGATGTCTTTGGGGTGCCATGGGTGTTCTGTAAGGTGTGTTGATGAGGGTGTGTTGGGTGATGTGTCGGGGTGTGTGATGTGTGGTGTGTGAGTGGTATATAGGTGTGAATAGTGTGTGGCTCTAGTTGTGTCAGTGGTCTTGGTGTCAATCTCCTACCAATAATTTTTGTTTGTAAAGGGTTGTGGGTAATATGGTGTGTGTTTTATAGTGGTGTGGGTGTGTGGGTGTGGTGTGTGTATGGGTGTCAGGTGTGTGTTGTTTGAATTGTCGAATGAGGTGTTGTTTTGTACATGGGTGTCCATTGTGAACGCGGTGGCATGTACCGCCAATGGTTTACCATTGTTGAATGTCCGCCGCAGTGATTTGTGGGTCATAATGTGGTGGGCGTAGTTCTGTTGGCGTAACGGTGTGGGTTTTGATACCGCCAGTTTATCACTGACCTTTGGTGTGGCAGATTTGTGTATGTGGCTGAATACTGACGGATTGGTGTGTGAGTATGTCATAATATGGTGAACGGATATCCACCACAGTGGCGGTAAATTGGCGGCCGTCAGCGTGACGGTAAGTGGGATTTACTGCCAATGTCATAATGAGGGCCTAAGTTATATGATATTAGAATTGTTAATATAGGGAAATACACATTTTATCTTCTACATAAAGGTGTGGTAATTCATAGTCAAGGGATCACGGTGCGTGGAAATTATTGAGTCCCAAATTTATTGATGCTATTGATTAGTATTGCTATTGATTGGTATTGAAACTGAGTATCACAATAGGAACTGCTCTAAGCGCAGTCCATCGAACCTCTAACACGTCCCCTTATAAATCAATGAGAAGAAACCAAAGGAGGTCAGATGCGCTAACAGTGATTGTAGCAGGGTATGAATGTTAGGCTCTTTAAGAGCCCCCAATAAAGGCCTGGTACATGGTTACGTTTCCTTAAGAGCCCACAATAAAAGTTTCCCTTGAGAAATAGCTGGTCTAGAGATGGTAGTAGGGTAATGGATTAATTTCCTACAAAGAGCAAAGTATTTTTCAGTTTTGGTAAGAAAAATTGATGAAAGTTCGGATTTCCAAATTCGATGATACAATCTGGAGAGAAAATGTGTCCCTAAGAACTTAGAATGACTTTCCCAGAACTTTGGAGCTTGCCAATGATTGTTTGAAGATGTTTTCAGCGTTCTAGTGATAGTGTGAATGAAATAGGTTTTGCGCTTGCACAGCTTATGCAAATCGTAGGTGAACTGGGATGTTTGTGAGAGTTTACGGAGTCTGTGTACTCCAAAGTTGTTGAAGGAGTTTGTGTACTCCAAATGAAGTAGTTGAAGGTGTTTGCGTACTCTGAAGTATGAGAACAGGGAAGTCTTCGAACTTCACAAGTGTGTCCCCACATGTGCTCAAAAATTGCCCACATGGTTGTTGGTATATGGGCCGTGCGAGGTCGAAGACTCCAGAGTATTTAGAAAAGTGTATGAGACACTTGTTTTTTGTTGTAATTTGTTTGGTTTAATAGGTCGATCGGGCATGGTCGACAAGTTAGAGTGTGAGCCAAAGGGAGTGAACAAAATATTCGAGTGAGATCTGGCAAGTCCTATGTGCACCGGGACAGACTCACTGATCAGTTAAGAGTGAAATTTGCGGGTCAAACTTTGCTTGAAAATCAGGGAAAATGAGAAAGAAAGAGTAGCTGCTAGAGCGAAAGGCCGTCAGTGAAAAAATCCATAAGGTTTCTGAAGCGATTTTGTTACCTTACCTATAGTAAATGGACAAATTTGTTTTTGATTTTGTTTCACAATAATCTTGCATTAGTTGGGTGTGAATCTGAGTTTTGGAGGAAAGCTGCAAAACTTTGTCAGCCGCTGTACGTGTGAGTGTGACTTCATTGGAGCCGTGCTGGGATAGGTCAGTTAGTGAGAAGGGTCACGCACGGATTGGCGGACAACCCTGAAGCACAATTGGTTGAGAATGTTGGTGAAAAGGAATCTGGGATTGAAAGTCACTTCCTGATTTGACTTAGAATAACATAAAGGTCGCAGGAATGACATTCTTCAAAACTTTCAAGAATCTCCAAAACTAACTGTAAAACCGTTGCCAAATATTCAGCTCAACAACCTTTCACTGCAAGGTTTGACAGCATAAACAATTGACTGAATGGTTAGATAAGCTGAATAGCCCCCAAAGTGCTTCTAGGGGAGAAGAGTACTTGAACTATATTAGAGTTGGGATGGAAGAGGATGAACTTATTGAAGGAACTATGGGCGTGAACAGACTCAAATCTTACACCGAAGCAAGATTGCGATACCTGTGCCTAAAAATTACAAAGGAAGCGAGTGAGGTGCATCAAAGGTTAGCAGACTTAGCAGAGAAATATGGCATAGAAATTGAGAAAACAAAACACTTGAAGAGGAGTTACGGGTTAGATTTTGACTCAAAAGATTTCGAACACATGAGATCCGCAGGAATGAAAGCACATCTTGGGATGTTACTCCAAAGCGTCCAAACATGGGGAGCATTAGATAAGTAGGGAAGGCAGATAGGTAAAGAAAAGAGACAAGAATAAAAGGGATTCTGTGAATCTTACTGCAAATATACAGCAGGTTGAGGGCCCAGTAAACATTTTAACAATGCAAGAAATTCCAGGGGGTAATTTTATCCAAGGCCCTTGGAGCAGAAGTGACAATATGTCATTTACCAATGGTTATCCCAGGTCGAGGTAGAAGTTAGCAGAATGGTACCAACAGACAGACAGGTTTGTGAAACTCGCCAAATGTCTGTGGGAGGATGTGAACACCCTGTTAGAGATAGTAGTTTCATCAGATGTTTGGATTGAATGGAAAAGGAGCATAGATTGGCCAACAAAGGAACCAGAGAGAGACCTAATTACAGGTGCACCATCTCCCGAGGTGATAAAATATTACTATAAAGTGATTGAGTTTTTGAAAACCAGGATCTCGCCTAAAAAAAATTGACTGGCAGAGAATAGACAGGACAGACCAGGAGGCGAAAGAGTAAATAAATGCTTACCGTGGGAGATTGTTGCAGGTTTTTAAACATTATAGTGGTACAATAACAATTGAGCCGAAAGACATGATGCATTTTGTGTTCAGATTTGTGGAAGGATTGAGACCTGAAATTAGCCAGATATTTAAGAGTCATTTGATTTGCTGGCAAGCAAAGCCAATTGATGAGATATTGCAGGTATTGGTAGTATGCAAAGTACTGCAGTGACAAAATTGAATTGAAGTAGAGAAAGTTGAAAGAAAAGGCAATGGTAATGCAGATTAAAGCAGCACAAACAGGGATGCAAGGACATTTTCCACAGCAACAGCAGCAGGGAAATGTGGTATTTCAAAATCAGGCAAGAGGGAGAGGTCGCAGAAGAATGGGAAACAGACACTGTAGTTCCAATTTGAGTACTTTAGTGGGTCAGAATGATGTGCAAGGAATGAAGAGATTGTTGCCATGTCACGGTTGCGGAGGAATCGGACAGTGGAAGCGGGATTGTCTGATGTTGGTACAAGTAGGTGTCGTTCAGCAAACAAGTGACATCAATTCTTTCCAAAACATGAGAGGACCGAGGATGAGAGGTCATAATCCAAATTTTCAAAGTAATGTGAATCAAATGCAAGGTTTTCAACCCATGCAACAGGTACAAATGCCATGCATGCAAATGGCCAAGTTGCAACCAATGCAACAGCAGGTTCAAATGGTACCTAGACAGCAAATCCAAATACCTCAAGCCCCAATGGAGCAGCAGCAGGTGATGCCTCATCAATATGTCACGGGTCAAAGGTTTAACCAGAGTAATAACACAGTACACCAATTCCCATTACACAGTGAGAATGGAATAAACAATGATTGGATGATTGAGAGTTCGGATGAAGAAGAATGTGTGCTTGCAGCTTCCTTAGAAGAAGATCAGTAAGGTCCATATGTGAAGGGAAAAGTAGTGGGTCATAAGGTTTCATTCTTGGTTGACACAGGAGCTACATGCTCTACAACATTGGTCTCCAAACATTTTAATGCCACTCCCCCCCAGTTGAAAAATAAAAATCATTGGGCCCCCCTCAGAATTTTTCACAATTGTTTTATAAAGATGGCAATGTTTAAATATGTCTAGGGGACAAATTATCAGCTTCTGGGAAGGGACTCTGGGGGTCATTCTGACCCTGGCGGTCGGTGATAAAGCGGCGGCCAACCCGCCAACAGGCCGGCGGTCAAAAAAATGCAATTCTGACCCTGGCGGGAACCGCCAACACAGCCCGCAGCATTAACACTCCGACCGCCACGGCGGAACAAACAAACAGCGCGGCGGTCACCGCCAACAGCCAGGCGGCAGACAATGTACCGCCCACCCTATCACGACCCACCAATCCGCCACCTTTTCCGGGGCGGGAGCCCCGCCGATAAAAACACGGCGGAAACAGACATTTCCAATGGAAAACGCTCACCTCGAGACACTCCACGCGGAATCCGGACAGCATGGAACCCGAATTGAACATCATACCTGCTCTCGTCTACCTGCTCATCTACCACGAGTACGAACTCCGGCGCAGACGTCAACGGTGAGTACTGCACCTACGACACACGGGAGGGGGGAGGAAGAAAGGTTACGGGCATACACATATGCGACCCCCCCACCCCCCCAATATGTACACACCAATGCAGAGCAGGAAGTCACAGTGACACCACACAAAGACCCTTTAAAAATACAATGACACAACCAAATTTGGAATAAATTTTCATGTACAAAAAAAGCACCTGGAAATAATTGAGCAACCGTGAAAAATATTTACAAAAAACAAAAAGATATACACATCAGTGTATCACTGAAGTAACAAGTCCTGCACATCCTACGAATCTAACATGTCCGTGGGCCAAGGTTCTGCGAAACAAGGGCAAAGCCCACACACGAGACCTGAGTCCTTTGGAGAGAACACTGCAGGGGCATCTGATGTCAAAACTACAGGCACCTCAGGGGGAAGGGAAGGGGGGGCCACCACAGCCACATGAGTCCACGACGCCAGATCCACGAGGAGCCACCATGCCCACTGTACCATCCTGGGGAGTGCAAAGCCACAGTCTCTCAAGTCTCTGCAGTGGGTGGGTTGCCCACTGGACCATCCTGGGGAGTGCAAAGCCACAGTCTCTCAATGTCTCTACAGTGGGTGGGCTGCCCACTGGACCATCCTGGGGAGTGCAAAGCCACAGTCTCTCAATGTCTCTACAGTGGGTGGGTTGCCCACTGGACCATCCTGGGGAGTGCAAAGCCACAGTCTCTCAAGTCTCTGCAGTGGGTGGATTGCCCACTGGACCATCCTGGGGAGTGCAAAGCCACAGTCTCTCAGGTGGATTACAGAGTCCACTGGTCAAGGAGGAGGCATGGTGGGCACAGTGAACCATAAATAGTGCCTGAGACGGCGGGACCCAGCGCAGCGGTGCATGACATGGCGATGTCCAGCGGAGCGGTGCTTGAGAGGAAGGGCCCAGCGGAGCGGTGCTTGACAGGAAGGGCCCAGCGGAGCGGTGCTTGACAGGAAGGGCCAGCGGAGCGGTGCTTGAGACGGCGGGGCCCTGTTCAGCGGTACCTGTCTTCACGGTGGGGCCCTGTTCAGCGGTGCTCTTCTGCACGGCGGGCCCTGTTCAGCGGTACCTGTCTTCACGGCGGGGCCCTGTTCAGCGGTACCTGTCTTCATGGCGGGGCCCTGTTCAGCGGTGCTCTTCTGCACGGCGGGGCCCTGTTCAGCGGTACCTGTCTTCACGCGGGGCCCTGTTCAGCGGTGCTCTTCTGCACGGCGGGGCCCTGTTCAGCGGTACCTGTCTTCACGGCGGGGCCCTGTTCAGCGGTATCTGTCTTCACGGCGGGGCCCTGTTCAGCGGTACCTGTCTTCACGGCGGGCCCTGTTCAGCGGTACCTGTCTTCACGGCGGGGCCCTGTTCAGCGGTGCTCTTGCAGTATGTCAAGGGAGTCATACCTGGCCTGGACACCCTGCTCACTCGCCCTCCGACCGTGCTGTGTCAGGCCCCTTCGGGGAGTGAGTCCTGGGCCCTTTGGTGTCGTCCCTTGCAGCCGGGATGGGGCTTGTGGGGCCCTCCTGCTCCGCGCTCCTGGTGGTTGTCCTCTCCGCCCTGCTGTCCTTCCGCTCCTTAGATGGGGCTCTCGGGCCCTTGCCTCCCCTGGCTGCTGTGGCCGGTGAAGTGGCCGGAGTCACCTCCTTGGGGGCAGCCGTCTCTGTCCGCTCACGGCGGGCCTTCAATTTCCGGGTCCTCTTGCCTGGGGGGGGGGCTGGCTGTCCCCTTGCTGCTCACCGAAGTGTTACTGCCGCCAAAGGGTGGACTCCACATGCCATGCACCACTTGCACTGTAGAAGTTGGGCTGGTGGTGGCTGAGGTGCCCTTGGGACTTTTCCCAGTTGGAGGGGGTGGGTCGGGGGAGGGAAAGAGGTCAAAACTGGAGAGGTAATTTTTCTTGGGACCAAGGTAAGGGGTAGGAGTAGTGGTGAGAGAAGTGGAGGAAGAGGATGTGGTTGTATGAGAGCCAGGTGTGCTGTCCTTGGGTGCAGGTGACCGGGACGTAGGCTGTGGTGAGGTGGTTGGCTGTTGTTTGGGTGTCTGCCTGCGTTTATGTGTCTTGGAAGAGGGGGTGACAGACACAGTGGGAGAGGACACAGGGGACGTGTAAATGCCAGTGGGGGTGGTGACTGCAGGTGTGCGGACTGTAGTGGAGGGGTTGCTGGTGGTGGAAGAACTGGCTGATGTTGGGGTGCATGCAGGTGTGAGTGTAGACGTCACAGGGAGGGAGGAGGGAGACGAGGAGGACGGGGACACAGAGGTGGTAGTGACTGTTGATATGTCTGCATCTGTGTGTTGCTTGGGTGAATGCTTGTGTTTTCTGTGGTGCTTATGTTTGGATGAGCTGGCCTTGGGTGTTGAGGTGTGTGCAGGCTGGTCTGATGGTGTAGATGGGATAGGTTGAGGTACAGGAGACAGAGAAAGGGTGGAGGCAGATAGAAGAGGGAGACTGGAGACAGGGACAATGGCTGCCGTCAGTGCTGAGGCCAGAGCAGTGAACGCTCGTTGATGGGCAGCCTGACCCGAATGAATGCCCTCCAGGTAGGCATTGCTCCGATGCACCTCCCTTTCCACCCCCTGGATGGCATTCAGAAGGGTAGTCTGCCCAACAATGACCGTCCTCACCAGGTCAATGAGCTCCGCACTGAGGGCAGCAGGGGTAACAGAGGCAGGGGCTGAGGTGCCTGGGGCGAAGGAGACGCACGCCTTCCCGGCCGAGCGGCCACGGAGCGAAGACTGAGGGGCTGCTGGGAGGGCGGTGCTGGTGCGCTGGGTGGCGGCTGTACCTGTTGTTGCGGGGGGCACAGATGGTGCCGCCACCGCTAGGGAGCTCCCAAACGAGGACGTGTCCGTGTCGCTGGTGTCTCCACCGGCCCCCGTTGTGGTGCTCCCCTCGCCCTCCGGATCACTGGTGTCCTCGGTGTCTGTGTCAGTGCCCACCGGGGCCTGGTGACCTGCAGCTCCCTCCTGCTCCGACGCCAAATCTCCTCCGCCGGATGATGCTAAAACACAAGAAGACAAAGATTTAGGGTGGGGGGAGAAATGAAACAAAGTTGAGTGCATGCCTTAGCAATACCCTTTGCGGAGAGGACAGACACAGGTGCCTCGTGCACTAAGTCGCGAACTTGGGGTACACTACTCAGTACTTCTGACTAGGCAAACAGGTCTAGGGACAACACACGTGCACATGTGTGATGCTGGAGCATGGGTAGCTGCACTTGGCACCCTACAGAGGTGGGGGGCGGGGGCACAGGGCCATGCCTAAGGGAGCGGACTACACTACAGAGAGCGCCCTGGCCTAATGTCACCCACAGCCCTCCTCCCCCACCCAGACGCCTCCAATGCGCATACAGATAGGAGAATGTGCGGATACTCACCCCCTTGTGTCTGCTGTGCTGTCCTCAAGCGCCCATCCAAATTAGGGTAGGCTACCGCCAGGATCCGGGACATCAGGGGGGTCATGGTGCGACTGGCACCCCTCCTAGGTCGGGAGGCCATCCCCAGCAGTGTTTCTGCGGTCTTCCTCGTTCCGCGGCGGATGTCCTCCCACCTCTTGCGGCAGTGGGTGCCCCGTCTGTTGTAGACCCCCAAGTTCCGGACTTCCTTGGCGATGGCACGCCAAATATCGATTTTCTGGTGGGCGCTCACCTGTTTGACATGTACAGGGTGGGAAAGAGAAACCGTCACATATCTGCATGTTTGGAGTACATGCCCCCCCCTCCCCAACGTTGTCATGGTTCCCATTCTCTCATCTGTCGTGCGTTGCACTCCTCATTCCCTCCACACCCCACCAACTTACATCCCCCCCCCCTCCACACAGGCATAACCCATTCAATGTGCACTGAGTGTACTCACCTGTTGGTCTGGAGGACCGTAGAGTAGCGCATACTGGGGGAGGACCCCGTCCACGAGCTTCTCCAACTCTTCTGAACTGAAGGCGGGGGCCCTTTCACCAGTAGCAGCAGCCATTGTCACTTCCAGACCGAGTTCACAGCAGCACTTGCAGTATAGGTCCTCTCCTGTGGATGATCAGGTCTCGAATGATTGAGCAGATAGAAAATGGCGGTCACGCCCGCGGCGGTGCGTACCGCGGCGGTGCGTCCCGCGACCGCCGGCGCACATCGTCATTGGCTCCTGAAACCCATAGGCTTCAATGTTAACCAATGCGTCTTCGCACAGCGGTCTTCGACCGCCTACCGCCACGGTGTGCCCCGCCAGCGCAGTGACCTCACATCCCATTGTCCCACTTCACAGGTCAGGCATCGGCCATTTCAAGGGCCCACATGGCTTAATTTCTAATGCGTCACACAGGCCTAGGCCTTGCAATGGCACACATACAAACATATCAAACCATACATTTACCTGTACTGTGCAAGCTGTGTTGTACGTACCTGTGAGTGGATTGACTCTGTACTCCATATTCTCCTTCCTAGGCACCGTCCGCTGGGACTAGCGATGAGAAGGAGGAATCCTCGCGTGTACCGGCCGCTGGTGGACCTGTCCACAATGGAAGAACGCAACATAATACTACGATACCGACTTGACCGAGCCTCCATCCATGAACTGTGTGCCCAGCTGGAGCCAGCCCTGATGTCCCCCATCCGCCAACCCACAGGAATTCCCCCTCCAGTGCAGGTTCTGTCTGTCCTCCATTTCTTTGCAACTGGCTCATTCCAGACAACAGTGGCCATGTCATCTGGGATGTCTCAGCCTATGTTTTCCAAGATCTTATCCAGAGTGTTGTCTGCCCTGATGAAACTCATGCGGAGCTACATCATTTTCCCAGAGGAGGGTGATTTGCCTACAGTGAAAGCTGATTTCTATGCCCTTGGACACATCCCCAACATCATTGGTGCAATTGATGGGACCCATGTGGCTTTAGTCCCCCCAAATGACGATGAACAGGTGTACAGGAACAGGAAGAATTACCATTCAATGAATATCCAGGTGGTCTGTTTGGCTGACCAGTACATCTCCCATGTAAATGCCAAGTTCCCAGGGTCAGTGCATGACGCGTATGTTATGCGAAATAGCAGCATTCCCTATGTGATGGAACAGCTACAGAGACAGCGTGTGTGGCTAATAGGTGACTCTGGTTACCCCAACCTGCCGTGGCTATTGACCCCAGTGAGGAATCCCAGGACCAGGGCAGAGGAACGGTACAATGAGGCCCATGGGCGTACTAGGAGGGTGATTGAGCAAACCTTTGGGCTCCTGAAGGCCAGGTTTAGGTGCCTGCATATGACAGGTGGATCCCTAATGTAACCAAAGAAGGTGTGCCATATCATCGTGGCGTGCTGTATGCTCCACAACCTGGCTTTGCGACGCCAGGTGCCTTTCCTGCAGGAGGATGGTCCAGATGGTGGTGTTGTAGAAGCCGTGGAGCCTGTGGAGAGTGAAGAGGAGGAAGACTCTGAGGACGACACAGACAATAGGGACAGAGTGATACAACAGTATTTCCAGTAACACACAGGTAAGAATCACCCACGCCATTTCACAATTGCTTATAGCCTCCTGCATCTGTACTTTCTGTAGTTCCCCACAGATGTTTTTCATTAATTTTTGCCTTTCCCTTCCCTTCTCAGTGCTGTCTGACTCAGTACCTGACTTCTGCTTGGTTCGCCCATGAAATACAGCGTATTGACATTGGTATGTTGTCATGACTAATTGACAGAACAGAAATTGAACAGTAATATGTAATACATTTGTTAATAATACAGCATGACTCAAAACAGATTTGTGTGCAAAATGTGATTTATTTACAGTGCTAGATATCGGTACATGTGATTCTAAGGGTGATGGGTGGGGGTGGAGGAATATCCATGGCAGAGTCCAGTTCTCAGTCTCACAGGTGCATTGTCCTTTTGCCTGTGGAAGGATGGAGCATAGGCAGTTCATGGTTGGACAGGGTGGCAATGTGGGACAGTGGGAAGACTTGAGGGGGTATGTCCTGCTGGCGGGGGTCTTGACATCCTACTCTGTCTTTTTTTTTGGTCTCAGGCTCCTCTTACGGGGTGGTTGTTCTTCAGCAGGAGGTGGGGTTCTGGGGGGCTGTCGAGGTGTTGGGACCTCCTGTCCACTAGCGCCGGCGAAGGTGGTAGGCTGTTCCTGGTCCGGGCTAGTGACAGGGGCCCTGTGTGGTGCACCATGGTCCCGCAACGCGTCCTCTATCCTGTGGAGGGCCAGGACGATGGTCCCCATTGCGGTCCCGATGATTCTCAGCTCCTCCCTGAACCCCATGTAGCGTTCCTCCTGCTGTGCCTGGATCTCAGTGAACCTGGCCAGTACCGTCGCCATCGTTTCTTGGGAGTGGTGGTATGCCCCCATGAGGGTGGTGAGGCCCTCTTGGAGAGTGGGTTCCCTGGGCCTCTCCTCCCCCCCCTGTCGCACAGCAGCCCTCCGAGCTGCCCGGTTGCCCCCGGCCTCTGTCCCCTGGACAGTGTGCCCGCTACCACTGCCCCCAGGTCCCTGTTGTTGTTGGGGTGTTGGGTTAGCCTGGGTGCCCTGTAGTGGCAGACACACCGCTGATTGAGCTGTCCTAGAGACAGAGGCATGGGCCCGCTGGGTGGGAGCTGTGCTGGTGTTGGCAGAGGGGGTCGGGTCTGGTGTGGCCTGTGGCTGCCTGAGGGGAACCGACTGCCCAGAGGTCCCCGATGGTCCGGGCTGGTCATCAGGTTCACTGTCGACAGAGCTGCTATCCTCAGTGTGGGCCTGTTCCGGTGGTGGGATGGACACTTCTGGACCCTCCTGGCTGGTGTGTTGTCGTTCGGGTCCTGCATGAGGTAAGAGAGTTTGGTTATTGTTTCTGTGTGTGCAATAGCGTGCGTGTTATGGGTGCCCTTGTCCCCCAGTGCAGGCATTCCCTTGAGGGAGGTGTTGTGAGGGTAGTTAGTGGGGGGGGGGGTTAGTGCAGTGGTCATGCTTAGGTGATGGGTGCCCATGATTTGTGTTGGCATGCAGGAGTTGGTGTTGGGATGGGTGGGTTGTGCTGGTGAGACATTGTCAGGGAGGATGTGTGCTGGGGGGTTGGGGGTGAGGGTGGGGGTGTGGGTTGGCATGCTGGTGGGGTGGGGGGGATATAGTAGTTGAGATTGGACTTACCAGAGTCCATTCCTCCGGCTACTCCTGCGAGGCCCTGAGGATGCAGGATGTTCAAGATCTCTTGCTCCCACGATGTGAATTCGGGAGGGGTGGGTGGGGGTCCGCCGTCAGTCTTCTGGACCGCGATGTTGTGCCTGGAGACCATCGATCGGACCTTCCCCCGTAGGTCGTTCCATCTTTTGCGGATGTCCTCCCTATTCCTGGGATGCTGTCCCACCGCGTTGACCCTGTCCACGATCCGCTGCCATAGCTCCGCCTTCCTAGCTATACTGGTGTGCTGCACCTGCGAGCCGAAGAGCTGGGGTTCCACTCTTAGGATTTCCTCCACCATGACCCGGAGTTCTTGGTCCGAAAAGCGTGGGTGCCTTTGGGGTGCCATGGGGTGGTGTGGGTGAGGTGTGGGGTGGTGTATGTGATGATAAGTATGTTGGTGAGTGGTGCTTTGTGCTACTATGTGGTGTGTGTGATGGTGTAGTGTGCCTCAGTGTGTCTTGCTATGGATTGTCTGCTGTGTCTCTCTCTCCTTCTCTCAGTAATTATGGTCGCAGGGGTTTGTGGGTGATGTGGGTGTGTGTTTTATAGTTGGTTGATTGTGTGGGAGTGGTGTGTGTATGTGTATCAGGTGTGTGTATTTCAAATTGTCCAATGTGGCTGTGTTTTGGTGCTGTGTGTGTATTCTGACCGCGGCGGTGTGTAGCGCCAATGGAATACCGCGTTTGAATGACCGCCGTGTGGATTCGTGGGTCGTAATGGCATCGGCGTATTTCTGTTGGCGTGACGGTGGAGGTTTGGTCATCTCCAGTTTCTCGCTGCCCGCTGATGTGGCGGGCTGCAGTGGAGGACGGATTTTTGGAGGTTTGGCCGTTGTGGGTCAGAATGACCGTGGCGGTTAACCGCGGCTGCGGCGGTGTTATGGCGGTCTTCTGACCGGCGGTAAGGGCCTTTTACCGCCGAGGTCAGAATGACCCCCTCTGTGTCCCAGGAGGTGCAGAGGCAAGAGGGAGGAGCTAAACCCCTGGTGAGCGCTCAAAGCGCCGAACATTCAACCTCCGGGCGGGCCGTGCCTGGGCAAAGCCCGGGCCAAGGATGAGCCCGCCCTACGCCCGTCATCGACTGTTAGAGGCTGGGCTGGGCCATCCCCCTTGATCTTCGCACAGAGGGTGAGTCTGGAAATACTGCTCAGGGCTGGCTTAAAGCCTTATTGGATTCCCTTTGGTTTTCCCTGGAGACTATTTAATCTTTAATCTTTCATCCTTTTGAGTAAACTTTGTCGCAATCGTCTCGTCTCGTCTGTGCCATGTGAGGATGGGTAGGAAAATAGGTCAGCAATCAGGAGCCTTAAGTGGTGGAAGAAGCCAAGGAAGTTCTAATACCACACTAGATTCCTTTCTGGCCAGAGCTGTGGGGGTTGTGACAAAGGAGATTGATCTGGCAGAAAGGAGACTTTCCTTGGAGATGTATGACTGGTGCCAAGCATCTGTAGTAAGTGACGCTTAGGAAGCACTGGAAACTGAGGTGGTCCAGATAGGGGGGACAAGTGCTGTCATTGAAATTTCCCCTCCTAGAGAACTGGGAGTTGATGGAGGGCCCGGACTTTGGAGGAAAAGTAGGAGGTGCTTGTTGGTCTCCCCTCCAGCTTGCGCCTCGGGGAGTTGTACCCCACCGCCTAGGAAGAGAAAAGCCATGAAAAAAGCTGGGTTAAAAGTGATTTTGCCCTTGCCTGAAAGTCCTACGGACTCAAACAATGCCCCTGTTATGCCTGGAGTAAGCAATCTTCTATCAAAATTCAAGGAGATGATTGAGATTAGTTTGGCCCCGGTTCGGAGAAGTTACAGGCCCTCGAGAAAGCAGTTCTTCGGCTATCTGAGCAGCAGTTAAATGCTAACCACCAGTTAAATGCTCATGAAGGCGCTCTTGGGGCATTAGAGAAAACAACCCACCAATTAGCTAAAAGTGTAAATGTAGGGGGCCTGGGCTCTTGTGTAGAGTCCGAGTTGGCCCCTCTACCTGTTCCATCGACAGAGGTGTGAGCAGCAAATAGCCCTAGGGGTGGAAGGCAACTGGTGTGTGATCAAGTGGAGAACGGGGGGGATTTACAACAACTGAGCAGAGACCAAAATCAATATGCGATGAAGAAAAGTTCCCCTCTGGTTCATGTGGAGCTTCCTCCGGCTTGTGCCCCTTATGTGGTGGTATTGACTAACGTCCCTGTTCTTGCCCCAGGCCTTAGTGAAACCACGGAGCAATTGAAAAATAAGACTGGACATTGGTTAAATAAGAACTGTGACTTTGCTTGTAAGGGGCTCAGGGACATTCTGTTTGTCAGAAGAGTTGACTGAGTCTGTCCTCAAGAAAAAGAGGGTGCTGGGGACTGCATTATTGTTAACTGCCGATATCCCGGCTTGGCACAACGCCTTCTTTCCGCACAAAGTATGGTTCCCTGGAGAGAGGGGAAGATTGCTATGATTCTCCTATGTTACTTCTATAAGCCTTTGTGGCAGGGTGTGGAGTCTTTATTCGGGCTGGGCAGGGACTTCCAGGTAGACCAGAGTGCCCGACAATCAGCTAGCAGAAGCTTGTATTCCATCAGAACACCTGATTTGGAAGGGGTGGATTGACACCACGAAAGGTGTCCTATAGTGAGCACTGTTTTTCCCTTCAATGTAGATATGACTAGGGAGATACAGGGTAGGGAAGACACTAAGTGCAGTCTCATCTCATGGAATATTGCAGGCTATGACTCAAAGCTCTTAGATCGGGATTGGGTCAGGTGTCTGGTTTATTATGACTTTGTTATGCTCCCAGAAACTTGGTCGGATGGACGGCTACCAGGGGTTTGCGGTCCGGGCCGTCCGGTCCAGTGGAGGCTGCCCCAAAGGCGGATTGGTTACCCTGATTAGATTTTCCAAAATAGTGAGAGCTTTTAAAATACGTTATAACCATCAGGGCATTTTGATTGTCTGGGTTTATTCCCTGACAAGTCAAATGTTCTTTTGGTTAACTTTTACAATGTGGTTTGGGATGTGCGTTCCCAAATTAAGGTCCTTTTCTCTGTTCTCCAGATATTGAAGGGTAGGTTGGAGGAGGTGGGGATGAAATTCTGTGCTGTGGTGGCAGGAGATTTTAATGCTAAAATAGGATGCCTCAGCACAGTGCTCAATTCCTTCTGAGCCTGAGTGTGAGGACTATCTAGCTGTGGGGGCTTTCAATGCAAGGGGCATGGTTTTGATCAAGGGTCTAAGAAATATGGGCCTTATGAATGTTTGTGATCTTGATATGGTGGGTCCCGAGCAGCCTCCTACCTTTGTGGGTAGAGGAGCTGGTTTCACTATTGATTATATTTTTGTGTCTCCTTCTCTGAAAGATGTGGTGATAAGAGGAGAAGTGCTGGCAAGCCATTTTAGTGAACATGACCCCCTTGTAGTTCACATTAATTTTACAGACTCCCTGTCTAATTTAAGAAGGGGTGGGCCTGCGCGGGTGAAGATAAAAGATCAGGGCAGGAGAGTGGGGTGGAAACAAGTAAATATCCAGCAAGTTGTTGAAAGGGTGGTGGGTAAAAATCTGAACTTGTTTATGGACACACTCCTAGTAGAGACTGCTGGCCCAAAGGAAATAATGGATGCAATGATGAGAATAAATGTAGCTATCAAGGTTTGCCTATCCTCCGCCGCGGAGCCCCTCGGCAGGCATGTTAGTGGCTGGTTCACCAAAGACTGCTTTGACGCGAAGGAAAACCTGAGGAGGGCTCTTAAAATCCACCCCAGAGACATGGTTGTTATTAGAGACGCGAGGGCTAAGTATAAAAATGTCCTGCGGGCAAGAAAGCTCAAGCTCAAGGAAATTGCCTGGAGTAAATTGGAGCGCGCAGCTGAGCTGAAGAGCCCCGGTATGTTCTGGAAGGTGGTAAACAGGGGTCTCCGGGAAACAGAAACTTCAGAGGGCCTAGGTTGTAATATAGCTTCTGATGAGTGGGTGATTCATTTCTGCACAACTTTTCAGGGGAATCCCTTAAGACATAATAGGGATGGTCAATCTGATGTTCTTCCCAATCTAGCCAGTAGGTTTACATTCCATGTGGTTGAGGAGGCGCTTTGTGGTAGTGCCAGTAATAAAGCTCCAGGTCCGGACTTAATCCCCATGGACCTTAATAAATCCTGTCCTCAGTTATGGGTGCCTATCCTGTTAAATGTTCTTAATGCAGCTGTCACTGTGGGAATCCCTGCCACTTAGAGATCAGCCTGTATTATTCCTGTTTTATAAAGGGGGACCGAAATGATCCTAAATCCTATCGTCCAATCTCCTTCCTGGACTCTTCTGCAAAAGTTTTGGGCCGGATTATCCTTAAGCGCATTGAGGCCTGGTTGACAGAAAATGAAATTTTGTGTCGAGCACAGTATGGTTTTAGGGCAGGGCTTGGCACACAGGAACAGTGCCTAAACCTGCTTATGTTGTTTGGAAAATACACCTTAGCCAGGAAAGGGACTTTATATCTTGCCTTCATGGACCTTAGTTGTGCCGTTGATAAGGTAAATCAGGCCAGGCTCTGGGGGAGGTTAAATCAGTTAGGCATGGATCCCCACATTGTTGAGCTGTTACGGTACCTTCGTTCAGGTACTAATGCTAATGTCAGGGTAGGGAGAAATGGGGAATGTTCAGATACTTTTGAGCTAAATGGGGGGGGTTGCGCCAGGGCTGTGTCCTGGCCCCCACTCTTTTCCTGTTGTATATTAATGGATTGTTTGACTTTTTGGTGGATCATTGTAGGGATGCCCCTAAAGTTAATGGCAAAAGTGTCCCTGCTCTAATCTATGCAGATGATGAGGTGCTTTTAGCCAGCACCTTGAATGGCCTACGTGATGCAGTCAGAGCCTATGACTCTTTTATGTCTGCACTTGACTTAGAGATTAATTGTAAAAAATCACATTTTATGGTCCTTGGGAAGCCTCTCAGCAGGGTGGGGATGCTGACGGTTAAAGGACAAGTAATCAGTAAGGTGTAGAATTTCCCCTATTTAGGGGTTGTTTTTGATGATAAAGGTTCTTGGAAACCAGGCCTCCCGAGAAGAGGGGCTCTTTTAATGCCGCACTGGGTGCCACTTTTAACCTTGCTGCAAGGGTGGGGTACAACCCCATCAAATCCCTCCTTGAAGTCTATAGGCGTGAGTGCCTCCCAGTTCTCCTGTATGGTGCAGCTCTCCGCAATTGAGGAAAATCATTTTTGTAGAAGGTTACTGGGAGTCGGCCAGAATATTTCTGGGTTTTGTTTACACACTGAACTAGCTTTGGAGTTTGTCCAAGACTCCATTCAGCTTGATCCACTTCTGCTACGGATCTCTATTTGGTCTAATGAATGTGCTGCATTTAACAGAGAGACCATGCGGGACTGCCTGACCTGTGATAGGGTGAAGGATATCCTGTGAGTGATGTACATAAGAAAGATAGTTTATCTCCTGGGACGCCCGGATATGTTTGAGGCTCCTGAGGGTCTGACCATCCGTGATAAACATTGGGTCAAGGCGAACTTTCTGAAAATTCTGGGGGCTAAAAGAGAGGAGGAAGCCCTAAGGAAAAAATTGGTAAGGGAGTTTGTCATGGTAAAGATGGGGGTGGGCCTTGAGCCCTATCTGTTAGAGATAAGGAACGTGAGGGAAAGGGGCCTGATTACGCGATTGCATCTGGGAATTGTGAGGAGTAATTTATGTTTTCCACTGGCTCAGAATGATGAAAAACCTATTGCCTCTGTCCCTGTAATGGAGTGTCTGCCCAGACTTTAGTTAATTTTACCTTGTTCTGTGATTTTTATGCACCTTTCAGGGGTCGGTTTTTACTCCCCCTGCTGCGGTCAAAGGGATTTGTGCAGTATCAACCAGCTTTCATGTGGCTAAGTATGGCCTTGGATGCATTGGTGTGGTGTGGGCTTGGGTCCTTTCTGAAAGGTGCTATATCCTGGCGGAATAGGTTAGAGTATTTCAATTAATGTTTTTATAATTTTTAAACCTGACTTTTTTATCACCTGTTAATGAATTTTTATGGTATTTAAATATTGATGGATGGTTTCTGGGTGCTATCTATGTATTTGTATATGTGCTATTTATTCATTTGTATGGTTGATTACTTCATACCGAATAAAGATTATTGATTGATTGAAATATGTCTAGACCTATTTAAACATTGCAGTTAAGTACTGTTATCTTTTTTAAAATGCAATAACATGCTTCTGCTTAAAACAAAGGCATGTTATCTGTATGATGCTTCTTTTGGCCAGTGTCTGGCACCCACCTGGGAACACTTGAGACCCCCCTCAGAGGGCCTGCCCCCCAATTTGAAGACCTCTGCTCTACAGTGAGAACTGTAGAAGTTCCAAAAGTGTTCCTTTCAGGAAAAACAGTTTAGATAGTAGTAGCGAATCAGTATTTGACCAACCCAATTACAGAACCAGTTCAGGTTAAAATTGTCAACTTTAAGGGATTATACAAACTTGTAGTTTGTGACTCAAGTCCCGTATCCTTACTGGGAAGGAACTTATTATGTAAAACAAGGTGTTCTATTATTTGTTCAAATGATGGAATTGAGATTCAGACAAATAGCGATATTGAAGATGGCCCACCCCCAGAGATGAATTGCAAGACAATAGATGAGGAGTACCCGCTGATTAGTTTCTTTCCAGTTTTCACAGTAAAGGATCTTCCTTCTGATTTCACAGTTAAAGAGAAAGTTTGGGAGGAAAAGACATTGGCCTAATAAAAGGAGTTGAGCCAGTTAAGGTCCCAAAAAGCCAAAGGCAATTTTTCCCCAGGTTCCCCAATACCACATGACACAGGACATCATTGAGAAAGTTGCTCGTATAATTGCAGAATTTGTGAACCAAGAGGTTTTGAAAGAAATGTTGAGAAGTCCATGTAATTCAACGATAATGGGATTGGGAAAGCCCTGTGGGAAAGATCGAATTGTTCAAGATTTGATAAAAATAAATGACATCATGATTAATTGTTGTCCCGAGGTGCCAAATCCAGCAGAGATTTTTTTTCAGATCCTGTGCGATGCTGAATGATTCACCATAATTGACCTGTCACAAGCATTCTTTTCTGTTTCTCTACATGAGGATAGTCAATTTCTCTTCTCTTTAAAATTTTTAGATTGAGTCTACTGTTGGTGTAGAATTCCTCAAGTGTTTCCAGAATCACAATCCATTTTCAGCCAGATCTTGAAATGCCTTTCTAATCAACATTGGTACAGTACACGGATGATTTGTTGATTGCTTCCAAAACAAAGGCAGAGTGCAAATATGATACGACTGCCTTACTGAACCATTTAGGAAAGAATGGCCATAAAGTGTCCCCAACTAAATTACAATACTGCCAGAAAAAAGTGAAATAGTTGGGTCACCAGATTGAGAAGGGAATTAGGAAAATATCCAGAGAAAGGGTTACAGCCATATTCCAGATGAGTCCCCCAGCCACATAGAGAGATGTCAGGAGGTTTTTGGGGATGGTAGGCTATTGTCGCCAGTAGATTCCCATCTTTTCAGTTATTTCAAAGCCATTGCAGTAGCTGACTCACAAAGAAGCCACTGATCCATTAGTGTTAGATCAGGTCTGTATTAAAGTGTTTTCCGAATTGAGAGAAAGTTTGTGCAAAGTCCCGGCTTTCGGAATGCCTGACTACACAAAACCCTTCACATTGTTCTGTCATGAGCGTGATGCATGTTTTTTGTCTGTCTTGACTCAAGTCCATGGTGGTGTAAACCACCCAGTAGCATATTTGTCTGCTACTTTGGACCCAGTTGCAGCAGCTTTACCAGGCTGTTTGCGTTCAGTCGCTGTGGTTGGACAGAGCCCCTCTCAGTGTGAGGGCATTGTGATGGGACATGCCCTGACAATTATGGTACATCATTCCATTGAAATTTTGATTACCCAAACCAAAATGCAGTATCTAACAGGTTCCAGGCTGACTCGCTATGAGACGAGCATCCTGGGGTCCCCAAATGTAATTGAAAAAGTGTACAGTGCTTAAGCCAGAAACCTTACACCCAAATGAAAATGTGGAAATTTAAAAATTGAAGGATTGCTGAACGTGATTGTCTTGAAGTAACAGATCTGTGCACAAAACCGAGATCTGATATCAGAGACACCTGATTGAAAGAAAATTACCAAATTATCTTTGTTGAAGGTTCCTGTCTAAGGGATAATACGGGAATACTGAGGGCAGGCTATGCTGTGTGCACAATTTCTGGTATACTTGAAGCGTCCTGACTTGGAGGAGTATACTCTGCACAAGTGGCTGAACTTAATAGAGCATGCAATGTTTCTGCACAGCTTAAAGTCACCATCTATACGGATAGCCAGTATGGATTTGGAATAGTGTATGATTTTGGCCAGTTATGGTCACAGAGAGGTTTTCTGACTTCTTCTGGTTCACCAGTCAGAAATGGTGAGAGAATTCAGGAGTTGTTGCAAGCTATTCAAATGCCTGAGAAGATTGCCATGGTGAAATGCAGTGCACATCCGAAATCACAAGATTTTGTGTCAATGAGAAATGGATATGCGGATCGAGTCGCAAGGTTTTGTGCATTAAACTGCATCTCATTCAAAGATAAATGGGAATTGTTACCCGAGGAAGATGAGTTATGCCTTACATGTTATAGATACCTTGGAAGAGCTGAAAACAATGCAGAATAAAGCTGAGAGGGAGGAGAAAAAGTCATGGATTAAAATGAAATGTGTACAGCGTCAGGATGGACTGTGGGTTTCAGAAGAAGGTCAATTGGTATTGACGAACAGTTTGTTAACACAAATGACTAGATATTATCATGGTCAAGCACATGTTGAGAGGGATGCAATGATTTGATTGTTCAAGCAGAATTGGTTCGATCCAAAATTCAGACAAGTTGCTGAAGCAGCTTGCCATCATTGCATCATTTGTCAACCAATAAACGCGGGAAAAGGGACAGTGGTCAATTTGAGCCACATTGGTAGAGCAGGAGGTCCATTCAGCACAATGCAGATGGATTTTATTGAGATGCTTGTATGTGGAGGATTGATATATGTATTGGTCATTGTCTGCATCTTTAGCCATTGGATTGAAGTTTACCCTACACAAAGAAATGACAGCCTCACTGCAGTGAAATTACTGCTTAGAGAACTGATACCACGTTTTGGGTTTCCGATCTCTTTAGAATCAGATAGAGGAAGTCACCTCAACAATGAAGACATTAAGGGCCAGATGTACGAAGCATTTCTCAAGTCGCAAATGGCGAATCGGGCCGTTTGCGACTTGAAAAATGCTATTTGGGATGTAGAGACCCATTTTTGCGATTCAGTAATCTATTTGCCGAATTGTAAAAAGGATTTGCGAGTCGCAATTAGGAAGGGGTGTTCCCTTCCTAATTGCGAGTCGCAGTCCCATGTATGATTGTTTTGTGACCGCAAATGCGGTCGCAAAACAATCGCAGTTAGCACCAGTTTCAAACTGGTGTTAACCCATTCGCAAACGAATGGGTTAGCACTCATTCTCTGTGAATGGCAGCAAAAATATTTTTTCAGAGCAGGCAGTGGTCCCCATGGACCACTGCCTGCTCTGAAAAAATGAAAAGACAACTTTTCATTTTTCATTTTGAAATGCATCTAATTTTCCTATCAGGAAAACGGGCTGCATTTCAAAACATAAAAAACTGCTTTATTTAAAAGCAGTCACAGACATGGTGGTCTGCTGTCTCCAGCAGGCCACCATCCCTGTGAAGGCGGCCATTCCCAATGGGGTCGCAAATTGTGACATACCTCATGAATATTCATGAGGTAGGTCATTTGCGACCCCATTGGGAATCGCAAACAGTGTCATTGACACTGCTGTACATCAGGTTTTGCGACTGGCAAATTGCGAGTCGCTCTGTCTCGCAATTTGCAAGTCGCAAAACCTGGGTTTTGTACATGTGGCCCTAAATTACTATGTTCAGCCTTAAACATTGAGCAGAAGTTGCATTGCAGCTACAGCCCTGAAGCATCAGGACTTGTGGAACAGATGAATGCTATCTTGAAATTAAGAATGGCGAAAATGTGTGAGTCCACAAATCTGAAATGGCCCAACGCACTACCATTACTTCTGATGACAATGAGAAACACACCCAACAGGAATACAGAATTGTCACAGCACGAGGTCCTCATGGGTAGAGTAATTAGGTTGCCAGCGGTTCCTGCAAATGCTCTAGTGAACCTAACAGATGACATAGGGGGACATTCTGACTCCCGCGGGCGGCGGTATCCGCCAGCCTGGCGGGAACTGCCAGAAGACCGTACCGCGGTCAAATGACCGCGGCGGTCATTCTGACTTTCCCGCTGGGCCAGCGGGCGACCGCCAGAAGGCCGCCCGCCGGCCCAGCGGGAAAGCCCCTTCAACAATGAAGCCGGCTCCGAATGGAGCCGGCGGAGTTGAAGGGGTGCGACGGGTGCAGTGGCACCCGTCGCAATTTTCAGTGTCTGCTTTGCAGACACTGAAAATCTTTATGGGGCCCTGTTAGGGGGCCCCTGCAGTGCCCATGCCAGTGGCATGGGCACTGCAGGGGCCCCCAGGGGCCCCACGGCACCCGTTCCCGCCATCCTGTTTCTGGCGGTGATAACCGCCAGAAACAGGATGGCGGGAAGGGGGTCGGAATCCCCATGGCGGCGCAGCGGTCAGAATGGCCCCTGAAGCACCGCCAGCCTGTTGGCAGTGCTTCAGCGGCACTCTGCCCTGCCGGTTTTCAACCGCCAGGGTCAGAATGACCCCCATAGTGTTGGACTACTGCAATGGTCTGGTTAATGTGGTTCACTATTTCTCTCATCAGGTAGAAACCACCACACAGCAACGGTCTCAAGAGCAAGGATACAGCCTGAGGGCAGATAACTGGGTTGTGATCAGAAAGCACAAGAGGAAAACGTGTTTGAAACCTTGGGGGAAAGACCCTTACCAGGTAGTGCTGATCACTGCCATAGCTGTGAAGTGCGCTGGAGTTCCAAACTGGATCCATGCAAGCCATACGAAAAAAGTGGCATGTCCATTGGAGAATGAAAAGGAGTTGCTGAGAGTACCAACAATGATCAGACCAACCTCAGTGCAAGAAAGAGGATAAAGAGGAACTGAGACAGGATCTAAGCAAATCAAAAGGGGTTCAACCACTCCTGTGAGAGACGAAGGAGAAGACCTACAGGAAGGTAGAAGTGAACCGACCTCAATTGAGGCAGGAGGAGAGTCTAGTCAAAGGAGGGCTCTCCCAGAAGCATATGGTCTTGAGAGACAAAACAAGCAAACGATAGACCCCGAAGGAGAAGGAGTTGAGGCGGATCAAAGCTACTGTGGTCTGACTCCTCATGAATAAGATGCAGGTCCATCGAAAGAAAGTCCTGCAGAGCAGGAAGAAGTTACAAGTTTGACACTGTAAAGAGTATTAATGAAAGGTGCACTGAAAGGGGATAAGTGGCCGGAGTCGCAAGCAAAGAGAAAAAAAGCAATTACAGTGACAACTATTGAGGAGGAAGTAGATATGACAAGGAGAGAAGATTTGAGTGAAGAAGAATTGAGTGGAGATTGTTCCTATTTTCTTTACGCGCGCCCGCATCGCTGGTCGCGCTTGACTGGCTGCAGATTGCGGGAGGCTCCCATAAACGGAAGGGAGCACTCCTGCCTCGCGGGACCTGTGTTGTTGCTGCTGGGGCAGGGAGGAGCCCCTTCCTATTTCCTTTACGCGCGCCCGCATCGCGGGTCGCGTTTGACTGGCTGCAGATTACGGGAGGCTCCCATAAACGGAAAGGAGCACTCCCGTCTCGCGGGACTTGTGTTGTTATTGCTGGGGCATGGAGGAGCCCCTTCCTATTTCCTTTACGGGTGCCCGCATCGCGGGTCGCGCTTGACTGGCTGCAGATTACGGGAGGCTCCCATAAACGGAAGGGAGCACTCCCGCATCGCAGGACCTGTGTTGTTGTTGATGGGGCAGGGAGGAGCCCCTTCCTATTTCCTTTACGCGCCCCTGCATCGCGGGTCGCACTTGACTGGCTGCAGATTACGGGAGGCTCCCATAAACGGAAGGGAGCACTCCCGCCTTGCGGGACCTGTATTGTTGTTGCTGGGGCAGGGAGGAGCCCCTTCCTATTTCCTTTACTTGCGCCCACATCGCGGGTCGCGCTTGACTGGCTGAAGATTACGGGAGGCTCCCATAAACGGAAGGGAGCACTCCCGCCTCGCGGGACGCGTGCGGGCGGCGCCCGGGAGAAGCCCGGGCCAAGGGCGGGTCCGTCCTTCGCCCGTCATTGCCAGGAAGAGGCTGGGCTGGGCCCCCCCTCTTTCATCTGCTCTTTGAGGGTCACAAAGGAAAAAAGAGAAATAATTGGATTTGAGAAGATAAAAGATCCATTGTCTATTTTGGGCCAGACGGCGGCTTCTCTGGAAAATTTCGGAACCTGCTTTTAGCCCCTGGCGGGACACCAACTCTAGGAACATCCTAGGAGCTACCATACGCTGGATATACAAGTGACAATTTTATTTTTCTTTCTTCTCCTTATCTCTCATATTTTG
This sequence comes from Pleurodeles waltl, assembly GCF_031143425.1. Classification (NCBI taxonomy): domain Eukaryota; kingdom Metazoa; phylum Chordata; class Amphibia; order Caudata; family Salamandridae; genus Pleurodeles; species Pleurodeles waltl. The sequence goes on from NC_090444.1 coordinate 824,942,994, forward strand.
ATTCTATCCCCGAGCAGACTGTTGTTTGTTGGCAAAGTGCTTTCCTTTTGTACTTTACCTTTGGCTAAGCCATCCAATCATTCCAATTATTCTAACTGGGGTGGCGCTATCTTGGTGTAGGTAACTTAATTAACTAGCGTATCTTACATATCCTCATCCCCCTACATTGGACTTAGAGTGACATCACACAAAATATGGGGAAAAGGAAGCATTCAACATTGAGTCATCCCCCAAATGTAAAAGATAGTACTTCCATACTAAAATACATCTCAGGGGCTATGGGGATGATAGACAAACAAATCGCCAACGTACAGGGGAAAATTCTGACATCCAAAGAACATACCACTCAATCACCAACGAATGTGGTGATAATCGATGACCCTATCCAATGCAATAATGATGCACAGAATAGAGATGCAATAGATAAAAATGGATGCATTCAAAATATCTCATATTCAATTCTTACATTAGACGACCTCTCACCTGCAGCTAAACGCCGAAGAAAGCCGACGGCAGAGAAGGCAGTTAACATCTCTAAAAAATCTCCTAAGAACGACTTGGTACCTACAGTTGATAGAAAGCCCCCAAAGAAATCATCCCGAAAGAAGCTCCCAACTAAACCAGTAGATACGACTCGAACCCTCCTCGTCAACCTTTATGATTTAATAAATAGCATGAAATCATCAATTGGGGCCACACTGGATTCCTTGTTGGAACGCTTAAAAGTGGTGGAGTGCAAGGTCGAGGCAGGCGTAGGAATCATAAAGTCCTTACACCCAGAGGCTTTACACGATCCAGAACAAGACTCTAGTATAACATTGCCGATCCCAAATTCTGAGCGTAATTCCCAACCCATTCTTCAAGACACGGCTGACGACTCACATTTGATTCCAAAGATCCTGACTAAATCACAGTTACCATTCGTATCACCAAGTACTAGTCATATACATTCGACTTATAAGCCTTTGACCAGAACACAATAATCTCCACCAGCACCAACTACTAATCATAAATTAGTTATAACATCACCTAATATTCCATCAATAATTAGGATAAATCACCCCCAAATAGACATAGGAAGGACTCAATGTACCGGACCAAGACCTCCGAAGCCTACATACTTACCAAGTGACTTTCTACATCTTCCTCCGGAGGCAACTCCATATGTCGTGGTCCTGGCAAATGTTCCTCCCATAGGTGATCAATATCGGGAAACGTGGCCGGCGTTGAGGAATAAGGCCCTGAACTGGATAGGAACACCCTTGGGTCCCGGGGGGGTGGGGCTTCTTTTTGATGATATAAAAATGGTTAGAAGAGTCAAGTGGTTAGGAAACAGGGAGAAAGTAGTGGAAGGAGACTGTGTGGTCCTTTCATTTAAGACCCCAAACTTAGTGCACAGCATTATCCACAAATTAGGCGTTAGACAAGCCACCCGTCAAGGAATTTCACTACTACCCCTGGTTTTTTTTTATCCAAGACCCTCGGGGCGTAACTTCAGGAACCTACAATCTGTAAATGAACAAGCATTAAATACCCCGGACCCCATTCTCCTCAGCAATACATTTTAATCTCTTACAACGCTAGAAGACTTGGATTGACTCAGCATGTACAAGAAAGACTTCCCTCATGAAGTGGCCCCGGACGTAAATATAGAAAGGCCCACCAAGAATAGGGGAGATGCATTCCGTGAGGTGGTACCCGATAGGAACATCATAGATATCCACCTGAATCAGGGAAATCTTCCCTCTCCAATAACCTCCACCTTAGATGACTGACTACCCTCACCAACCATAGAGAAGGTGCGTTCTCAACCCCACCAACATATGGAAATTGCTATGCTTTATTGGAATGTGGCAGGCCTAACTAATAAGATTAATAATGAGCTTTGGGTGAACTTCATTGAGGATTTTCCTTGTATATTCCTTCAGAAGACTTGGATATTAAATCCCGTCCACATAAATGGCTATAAGACATTTCACACACCAGCTGTACAGACCAAACATGGCAGGCCAAAAGGAGGTCTATGCACATATATTTCCAACAAGGCGTGGTTACACAACCCAAAAATGCAAATTACGAAACCCCACTATCAAATGATAGAGTGTAATTTGGATCAGAATACGCAGTTAGTACTCATCAACTTCTACAATAATGCACTGCCAAGAGAAGTCCCTAAAATTCTAACAGAGATGGGTGAGGATTTAGAGAAAATATGTGCAAGTAATAGACGTGAGACTTTCATTATATGGGGGGGCGATTTTAATGTACATCTTTGTAAGGAACCTACGGGAAAGGTGTGGGGTTGGGACACTGAAGATATCGGCATAGGGCTGCACTTTTCACATACCACCCAAGGTGACGCAATGAACTCAGTGGCCCAAAAACACAACCTGTCTCTTGTAAATGAATTATTTTCTAAAGAACTACAGTTTAAACCAACCTTCAATGGAAGGGGCGCCGACACAGTGATTGACTATATTTTAATGTCAACCCATTTTGCACATTATTTTACTAATTGCACAATTCATGACATCGCAATAAGCGATCATTTCCCCCAGAGCCTGGAACTTTCACCAACTCCTGCCTCACAGGCTAAAGCCGGAAAGGTAACAATGGTAAATGACATTGTATTAGCCCCGGGTAATGGCTACACATTGAGATGGTCTCGGATTGACCCACAGGCATTATTGAAACACATACTATGTGAACACAATCAAGCGTTCTTTGATTGGCTTAGTGAGGATACGGCCCCAGGAAAATGCTTAATTGCTTTCCTACAGATAACGCAAGCCGTGAAAGAAGCCCTCACGATCAGGACGGGAGGGGCAGGGGGAAAAAACAAGGAAAATGGCTGGTTTGATCATGATTGCACGAAAGCTCACACGAGACTAAAAAAAGCCCTAAGTGCCCCTACAAGATGCCCGATTGAAATACGTATTTGCAGACAGGCATACAAGACAGCCATAAAAAAGAAGAAATTTGCTTTGAGAGGAAAGTTATGGGACAACTTACACAGAGCCAGTCTCGTGAAAGACAACGTCCTCTTCTGGAAAACAATAAATACTCCTGTTCTAGGTAACAGCGATACCCCTAGAATGGAAATTGCAATCTTGGAAGAGGACTGGATCACGCATTTTTCTAAGATATATTGTCAATCTAATGACAGAGCCCCTCCGGACCTTTTAAAGGTTCCAGACTTCCAGGAAGACCCACACCTAGCAGTATCACCTCAGTTTACCCTAGAGGAGGTAGTGGAAGCCATAAATATAAGTAAAGCTGGGAAAGCGCCGGGGCCCGATGGCGTTCCAATCGATTTATACAAAGCCACCATCCGCTTATGGGGCCCTCTATTGACGCAGGTATTGAGGGCTTTCTGTACACAAGGCCTTCCATCAACATGGCGCGACTCTATCATTATACCTATATACAAAAAAGGCGACCGCCTTAATCCAGCTTGCTATAGGCCAATTTCTCTCCTCGATACATCAGCCAAATTAGCGGGGAGAATAATTTTAAATAGACTCCAAACATGGGCGGAAGGAAACAATATTTTATCCTCAGTGCAGTATGGCTTCCGCACAGGACTAGGTACAGTGGAACAGGCTCTGAATTTAACCATTTTAGTGGGGAAGTATACGAAGGTCAGAGAGGGTAACTTGTACCTGGCCTTCATAGATTTATCCTCAGCATTTGACTGCGTTTTACACGAGAAGGTATGGGACATTTTAATAAGAATGGGGGTTGAAACAACAATAGTTCATTTTATAATGGACCTGTATACAGGGTGCAGAGCAAGAGTAAGGTATGGGATGAGAGGGGAATGTACAAGGTCCTTTGGAATATACAGAGGGGTGCGTCAAGGCTGCGTTCTTGCTCCACTTCTATTTTCTTTATACATAAATAATTTAGAAAGCAAACTGATAAGTAAGTGTAAAGACCTTCCTCAAATAGGTAACTGCCCCGTCCCAGCACTCCTTTACGCAGATGATGCAGTACTCATGGCCAGGACACCGTTAGCCCTTCAGAAACTCCTAACCACCTGCATAAATTACATGACAGACTTGGGACTTACAGTCAACCGCTCAAAAACTGTTATAATGAACTGTGGCAGGAAATTGAGTAAGACCTATAACATTACTATTCACGAGGATAAGGTGAAGATAGCTCCTACCTTCTCATATTTGGGTATAATGTTTGACAAACAGGCCACTTGGGCACATTGCGTGAAAACAAAAAAAGATCAGATTATTAAAACAACAGCGGCCTTGAAGATCTTTTCTAAAAAGCTAGGGGGATTACCCCGCCAAACATGGTAAAGATCTATAAAGCTAAGTGCATTCCGGCGGCTACTTATGGAGCATGTATTTGGGGGTATACCAACTGCAATGCGATTCAGACAGCGGAAAATGATTTCCTCAGATACTTGCTAATGGTAACAAATAGTACATCATCATACATTAGTCACGTGGAACTTGGGGTCCACTTTGGAATTGATCTGATAAAGATACAGCCACTATTATTATGGCACAAAGTGTGGACCTCTGAGTACACTGGACTAAATAAGGCCATCCTATCCGACTGTATAAGGCTAACACACTCGCTTAGAGTTCCCTGGCTGAGATACATTATGACCTTTTTTTAAAATATGGGTTGTAAAGACTATTACCTAAATCCACAATCATTGGAAAAAATAACTAGGAGAGAATTGAGGGCCTTGACATTGAAGCACTTGGAAGAACAGAGATGGTAAGCGGAATCAAAAAAAATCCACTGTAATGTCTAACCAACTAATTCTGTCTACGGATGCCGTCCAGCCTTATCTAGTAAGCGTGGTAAACCCTCGACATCGATTTGTCCTCACAAGATTCCGCTTAGATACCTTCCACCGGCTAGTAACCTTTCCAACCACAAATGATTGGAGTACAACTTTAAGAGTATGTCCTTGTGATGCGAAGGCACCTCAATCTACAATGCACGTGGTCCTCTTTTGTAAATTTTATGATATACAAAGAAAACGTCTTTTATTGCCTTTTTTAAGATCGATTAATTTGCGTCAGTGTCGTGACGCGTATTTTAGCCTACAGATTTTATCCTCTATTGAAATGTGTGGAATTTTAGCAAATTTCCTATGCACAGTGCTGACTGTAAGGAAGTCTATGGGTGCACTGGACTAATTTTATTGGAACACCTGGAATTTTCGGCAAACTCCTTACTTTTTGGAAATAACTGCAAGAAAATTCATTTTTGCACTGGCTTAAATTTACTAAGGTTTATATACCTGTATTTGAATGAATTAAGGACGTGCTCTATTACTTTCCCTCCTTACTATTTATCTACTTATTTTTACTTATTTATTACTAAATATGTTATTACTTGATACTTTTATGACTTGTTGAAAGTCGAATAAAGTTTGTTTGATGATGATGGAGTGGAGATCAAGAGCTGAAAAGAAAGAGAATTGGAAGTCGAAGGTACACTGGTCCTGAATGGGCGTATGCAACAACAACTGAATGGCAGAGAGAACTTTTATCTTTTTGTTTTGATCAAGTGATTCCAGGTCAATATTTTGACACTTGAAGGAAAACAATGAACTGAACTGTTGAAACTATTCACTGAGAGAAGTGCAACGAAAAAGAGACTACTGAAAGAAACCAGAAAAGGCTTTTGATAACCTGAGTTGACAAGATAACCTGATTTGACAAGCTTCTAAACCGATTTTTGTCAACCTTACCAATTTTGACAAAAGGATCCTGGAAGTAAGACTGAAAGCTGTAAATAATTGCTGAAGAAGATTGAAGATTTTTTTTTGCTGCATAGTTATAAATTTTCTCTTCTATTTTCTGAGTCTTTACTAATCATGGATAACCTTAGCCAGCAGGGTAGGAAGAATAGGTGCTGCAAATACTTAAGTATTGGTTTGGTGATTGTATGCATGATATTGTGCCTGGTATTGATTGTGGGTATGACTTTTCTTTAAACCAACCATTCTTCAGCTTCAGAGACAACTACTGCACTCACAGAAATAGAGAAGTTTAGGTTAGATGGGAAATATCTGCAGATAGATAGTGCACAAGGAGAGTTTTCTTCTAATGTTTTCTATCGCTTACTGAGTGAGTATGTTGAGACGATGGATGCGAGAAATTGTTATGTTTTCACACAGATTTCTTCATCAGTCAAGGAAGGAGTTAGTTATCATAGCTTACCCCTCACTTATGGGATATGTTGTAGTCTGTTATTAACAAGGTTCTATACCCAGGTGTACATTCAGTATTTCTATTCCAATTACGATGTTGTGTTTTCGTTTGTCCCTATAATTAAGTACCTGAGTAGAGTAGGTAAGCAGAACACTATAGAATTAGTGAGAGGATTCTTTGAGCCTACATTAACCTTTGGCACCGCACATGCGCATAGAAATAATCTGACATGCTTGCTTACACCAATAGAAAAGAGCTTTTTAGATCAGACAGATGATAGAAGGAAGGCATTAAAGGGGAAGTTATAAAAGGGATTAGAGGAAAAAACATTTAGAAATGATTATGCATTTAGTAAAATAAAAACACAAGGAAGGTTACCTTTAGATGTGCAACAAGTAGGAAAGCTGTGTATATATAGGCCTAAATCTAGTACTGATACGTTGTTTGTGGGAAAGAGTGAATGTAGACATGTGTTTTTGCTTTAGAGTAAAAGGACGTTCATGTTGAATGGACAGGATCCAGCGATTACTGGAGTTTATTACATCTGTGGGCTGAATGCCTATTACCGTCTTCCCAGAGAATGGTATGGCACGTGTTACTTAGGAATAGTTTTCCCAAAGATATTTCAGTTTGAGTACTTGAAAAGATTACCGAAAATGACTGAGTTACATCACGTTAGACACAAGAGAGAGTCTTCTTCTAGTATAGTGGGAGATATATTTGGAGTAATAATTCCTTCAATGGGAGTTATCCTGAATTCTATAAAGATTCGAAAGTTGTCTACTATTGTGGATAACTTGTTGACAAATTTTTCAGGAGCCATGATACTAATGGATACAGAAATGGCTGTGGTAAGATCTATGACTCTTCAGAACTGCCTTGCGTTAGACATTATTTTAGCAAAAGATGGCAGAGTTTGCAGAATGTTGAATTTGAAGCATTGTTGTTTATATATTCCTGATAATAGTGACAAAATTAGAAGCTTACTTACTAATATGACTATTGATAGTGATGATTTGAAAGAGCTGAATGAATCAGATGTTTGGGAAAAGGTTTGCAAGGGATTTGCTTCAGTGGAAAATTGGCTTAGCAACATTGGGAAAGGGATCATATTGAAAATAATATAAGGAATATTGATTATTGTGATTTGCATAATTGGAGCATGGAGAATCTGGAAATTGTATCATGTGATTGAATTAAAGAAAATTAAAAATGATCAGAGGAGGGAAGAGATAAAAATGGAAAAACTGCTTAAAGAAAATTCAAAGAAGGAACAAAAAATTAAAAGGAATAGGGTTGACAAATTTTAGCTGAGCGAACATTTGTGTGGGAAGATGTAAGTGTGATGACATATTTAGTCATCAGAGGAGGGATTGTTAAGGCTGAATTTTACTAATAAATATTCATGTATTCTGAATGTTGAATCTGCATAGAAAATTAATTAATATAGAGAAATGATACACAACTTTGAAAATGTACCTACTTGAGTGACCGTCAATAATCACAAAGTGTCCTTATTAACCGTGTTATTTAATGGTAAGATCCCACATCTAGAATATCTTCTGGTAGAAAGCACTGTATACGTAACGTTAGTCGAAGTTCAACAGTCTTTTATTTAGCAGTAAAGGAAATTGGAAAGTCATCAAAGAAACCGTCTCTCAATTGACACAATTTTCAGATGTTCCACAGAGTTGCGGCCCAATTGGCTCGTTTGTAATTTGAGAGGAGATTAGGTTCCAATATTCAACAGAGTTGATGTGGGATCTTACCATTCAATAACACAGTACTTCTGCCTATGGGAGGACTGGGGTCCAGACCCTCCGGTTTTAAGTTCCCACAGCCCTTTTAAAACGGCATTTTTCACAGGAAGTCATCCGTCTGGACCCTCACTTTTCTCTGTCCTTATTAACTGCTTATTAATAAAATATTGTGCTCATATTTAGATTACTGTAGTAGTATGTTATATTAATGATCATGTATTATATATTCGCTTTATTAATCATAGGCCTTAAATTAGCAAGGTCTTGGGCCCAGTTGCACGGCCTGATGTTAAGTTGCATTGCTTAAACAATTCATATAAAATGGCTGCATAGAAGGTAGATTTGTATTTTTCCATCACGTGGACCAGATGCTAGTAGCTAATTTTCTTTCCCATGAGAACTGCTTGCTAGAATATGTTGTGCTAGCTATTGATATTTTGTAGCATTTAGTGTGTGTAAAGGCGATGTTCCCAGGAACTAACAATAGATGCACTGACTGGAGGATAAGGAGATACAAAATTGTTACCTGACGAGCTCAACGATGGGAACAGGAGGAGAAGAAGAGCCAATCATCGACATGTGAAAGACAGTTTAGTTATTTCTTAGATTTGAGGTTCCACTTTCATTGGACTAAATGTAAACGTACGCTTCTTTGACCAATAGCAACGTGGGAAGATGTTTTCAGGAATCCAACTTAGCCAGACTGCACTGAGAGGAGAGAGCACTTTTTTCCTAATTCTTTACCTAGAAGTACCCTTCCTTTTTTGCCCATTCCGGAGACATTTTTATCTTGAACTTTATTGCTGAGTCCCGATGCACATGCTGACCGAACAGATGCCCATTTGACGAAGACTGTCGCAGCTTGCTGAACTTTACTGAGGCATGGTATAAGACTATTTTACTGATTGCCATGTCTATTTGCTTTTATCTTTAGGTACCAACCGCTAATTTTGATAGAGTCATAGCTAGATCCTTTCCAAATTTGTGTTGACTAAATTGTTTTGCATAGAGCCCAAACATGACATTCTAATCAGAAGATTAGTTAGGAGACTTACTGAAGGTGCAGCTAATCATTGACAACAGTTGATGTCTTTTCTTTGCTGAATCTAAACGTATGCTATTTCTAATATGCAGTTATTCTTGCTATTGATTTGTACTGTAACCCTTGAATGTGTAGTGATCCATGCTCTGATCAAATTGAGATTCTTTAGAAGATTTGGTCAACCAGTTTTGTTTCTGTATGTGTATCATTTGATTTTGAGATTAAATTACATGACATTAGCATTGTTAATGAACATTCTAACTTCTACCTAAAGGTGAGGTTATTCATGGTCAAGGGGGTCATGGTGCATGGAAATATTGATTGGTATTGCTATTGATTGGTATTGAAACTGAGTCTTATGATGGGAACTATTCTAAGCGCAGTCAAGGTCCATCGAATCTCCAATGCTTCCCCTTATAAATCAATAAGAAGAAAACAAATAAGGTCGGACACGCTAACACAAGTCAACTCAATACTAGTAATATAGGTAATCTGGTTTAGAAAGGTAAATTGGTTACTGCGTTTGCCTGTCAAAATATTTTCTGGGAGATTAAGTGTACCACAAATCTATTTTTGTTATCTTCTTTATTTCTTACATTAGCACCTAAGGGCTACAAGAGGGCATCGGATGAAGGTCAGGCTGAAACTGGGGTTGCCACCACCAGTGCTGTTGCAGGTGGAAGTACCACCGCTACCACCAGTGCAGCAGCAGCAGCTGATGGCTATGCTGGCCCCAATTAGTCCTCCCTTTAATATTATTTCCCTAGCTTTTACCTCTCCCCCATTTAGAACAATTTATCTTTGTTTTTTATACTGTGACTGTTTATTTTCAACTCCTCTTTATTGCATCTAATGTTTGTTAATTCTTGTTATCCCTGAATTATTCTGTTTCTGTAACTGACTTCCTCCTGTCTGTAATAGTCTATAGCTTGTTTCTGTGTTTGTTATTAAGCTTTCCCTCTCCCCTCATATATCTTGTGGACTGGTACTGTAAGGCTAAGAAAGTAGATGTTAGGTACTCTACTGTGAAAATTGCAGTCCCAGGTTACCTATTCAACGCATGTTTGTTGATGAAGCTTTCCTTTTCTTGCTCATGCTCAGTAAACAGTAAAAGAAGAGAGTGGCTATAGTCATGGTGGACCTCCCAATGTTGTGTTGTATGTATTATCATTCAATATACCAGCAGCTTCGATGACAGTGCAGCATGGCAGGAAAGTAGTATGAGGACGGTCCCAGTGCATTTGTCAAGCAAAACTATATTTCTTCATTGACCAATTTATTCTACCCCTTCATTAACAGTTCAAATAATTCACAGTCATCATAGCTCTGCCCCTCCATTATGAAAAGTTTTTGTTTGGCTTGACCACCTGGCTTTTTTTAACATTGTCAACCAACAAGATGCTCAAATTGATATTTCCTACAGAAGCGAACATATTGCTAACTGAACTGTAGTGATGTATTGCAGTAGTATTTTGTTAAAAAACAATAAGGAGGGGCATATCTGGCATTTAAAATGTGTAATATTTTCTCTAGCTGCACAGACCACCAGAGCTGGGGCCAGTGCCAAATGCAGAGGTGGTTGGAGGAGGAGACCCAGCGAAAGCTGGGATGGGCGGTGATAAGTGACATTGCTTGCTTATTGACAAATACAAGTAATACTAGTATACTCACTGTATTTGTTAAGCAAGGTAGCTTCCACCCATCATCATTCATCACTTCCCTGCCTACGACATTTTGAAACCTATGACCTAAATGCAGCGTGGTTCAATTCAGCACTGCAGCGTTTGCTGTGGAATGAGCTTCTGCTTCTGTTAATATGGCATTTACAAAGTTTTCAATGCATTTCAAAACGAAACAAAAACAAGGTGTATTTCCCTTCCCTAACAGTGCTCACTCAGTCTCCTCCTAGTGCATCGCTCCTTTATTCTATCCTACGTGCTGTCCCAGCCTACCAAAAAAATTGAAAGATCCTTTCTTAGCATGTGCCACATTTTTCTGGCCAAGTGGTTCATATATCTAATGGCTTCCATAATGGATTTACACCTGATTGAATTTTTCCCTTGACATTCATTAGCTACAGTGACTAAGCCAAAGGTAAGGCACATGTTGATAATCAGTGATATCCCACTATTCTATAGCAAAACCTCTACCTGCTCACTTAATTCCTGTTAATTTACCTTACAGTAGATTAAGTTAAGTTTCCTTCCCTTACTGCCAAGCGACTGTGTTTGTTGGAAATAATTTGTGTTGGAGGGAGAGGCCAGGGAGTAAAGTGGGATTAAGATCCTGATTTTGGGCTTTGCGTATGTGATACTCTTAGACTAACATGTCCAATAAAATCTATATATCTCATTCCTTTTACTGTACTGCAGTGCATTATTTTTCCCACCATCTACGTATGGCAGGCAGGATAGCTGCATGTTATATATGGTGTTTGTGCCGTAGAATTATTATTCATCTGCCTCTTTGAATTCAGAGTAGAATTGAAAGGCATTTGGAAAAGAGCAGGGCTATTGAAATTAAAATAAGATAATTGTCCTTTGCAGCTGCCCCAGTTGCAGACTGCAGAGAGTAGGAAAGTAGTACCTGACATGCTAGTTAGCATGCCTCAAGTAGTCTACGAGAAGACTACTTGTACTCCATGGTGGATGATACCTTTCTCATTAATGAGAATACATTTTTTTCCACACAAAGGCCCTCATTACAATTCTGGCGGTCAGTGTTAAAGCGGCGGTAAAACTGCCAACACGCCGGCGGTAAAAAAAATGGAATCACGACCATGGCCGAAACCGCAAACATGGACAGCCACTTTAACACTCCGACCGCCATGGCGGTATAAACAAACAGCATGGCAGTCACCGCCAACAGACAGGCGGAAGACAATGTACCGCCCACTGTATCATGAGAGGCCAATCTGCCACCTTTTCCGGGGTGGATTCACCGCAAACAAAAACACATCAGAAACAGGACTTGGAAGGGAAAACGCTCACCTCTACACACCCCATGAGGAACCAGGACGCCATGGAGCCGGAACTCCATATTCTACCAGCCATTGTCTTCCTGCTCCTCTACCAGGAGTACGAACAGCGGCGAAGACCACGGTGAGTATGGCACCTACGACACATGGGAGGGGGGAGGGAAAAGAGAGTGACACACACACGCAACACGCAACACCCCCACCCCCACCCTCACCCACTACAACACACACACAAATACATGTTGATACATTACATATACACCCCCCAACCCCCTTCTGGAAGAACGCAAGGACAAAAGGAAATTATTGTAACCATTGTAATAATGAAAAATCCAGTACTCAAAAATATATATACACTATTAACAAATACACCAAGAATTCAAGTCCATGTACTGCACATACATAGTCTGTGGACCACTGGGCCTAAAATGCATGGGCGAGGCCCACACATGATACCCGATCAAAACGGAGAGAACACTGCAGGGCCATCAGATTAAAATAAAACAGGCACCTCAGGGGGAAGGGAAGGGGGTGCACCTCAGCCGGATGAGTGCACAACGCCAAATCCACGAGGGGGCTCCATGCCAGTTGATGTATCCTGGGGAGTGCAAAGCCACAGTCTCACAAGTCTCTCCAGTGGGTGGTTTGCCCACTGCTTTATCCTGGGGAGTGCAAAGCCACAGTCTCACAAGTCTTTACAGTGGGTAGTTTGCCCACTGCTGCATCCTGGGGAGTGCAAAGCCACAGTCTCTCAAGTCTCTCCAGTGGGTTGTTTGCCCACTGCTGCATCCTGGGGAGTGCAAAGCCACAGTCTCACAAGTGAATAACAGTCTCCACTGGTTCTGGAGGGGGCTTTGTGCCCAGATTGCTTCATCCTGCCAAGGACTGAGGTAGTGGATGTATCTCTCCACTGAATCTGGAGGGGGCTTTGTGCCCAGATTGCTTCATCCTGCCAAGGACTGAGGTACTGGATGTATCTCTCCACTAGTTCTGGAGGGGGCTTTGTGCCCAGATTGCTTCATCCTGCCAAGGACTGAGGTAGCGGATGTCATTCTAAACTGGTTCTGGAGGGGGCTTTGTGCCCAGATTGCTTCATCTTGCCAAGAACTGAGGTAGTGGATGTATCTCTCCACTGGTTCTGGAGGGGGCTTTGTGACCAGATTGCTTCATCCTGCCAAGGACTGAGGTAGTGGATCTCATTCTACATTGGTTCTGGAGGGGGCTTTGTGCCCAGATTGCTTCATCCTGCCAAGGACTGAGGTATCGGATGTCATTCTCCACTGGTTCTGGAGGAGGCTTTGTGCCCAGATTGTTTCTTCCTGCCAAGGACTGAGGTAGTGGATGTATCTCTCCACTGGTTCTGGAGGGGGCTTTGTGCCCAGATTGCTTCATCCTGCCAAGGACTGAGGTAGTGGATGGGAATCTCCACTCACGGTGGGCCTACATGGAAGCTGTGCAGGCCCCTGAAAATGACGACCAGCTTCGTACGACTGACCACTGGGGATGGCAGCCATGTCTGCGGTGGTGCCACTGGCACTGGATGTGGCGTGTGGCCGCCTCAGTAGCGGTGGTGCTTGTGGCGCTCATTGGCCTGCGGTGCTGGTGGGTGGCTCAGTGAGCGTGCTGGTGGCGGCGGTGTCCTTGGCAGCGGTGCTGGTGGCGGCGGTGTCCTGGGAAGCCGTGCTGCTGTCGGCGGTGTCCTTGGCAGCGGTGCTGGTGGTGGCGGTGTCCTACGAAGCGGTGCTGGTGGCGGCAGTGTCCTTGGCAGCGGTGCTGGTGGCGGCGGTGTCCTTGGCAGCGGTGCTGGTGTCCTGGAAGCGGTGCTGGTGTCAGCGGTGTCCTTGGCAGTGGTGCTGGTGGCGGCGTTGTCCTTGGCAGCGGTGCTGGTGGCGGCGGTGTCCTGAGAAGCGATGCTGGTGGCGACGGTGTCCTTGGCAGCGGTGCTGGTGGCGGCGGTGCCCTTGGCAGTGGTGCTGGTGGCGGCGGTGTCCTTGGCAGCGGTGCTGGTGGTGGTCTTGTCCGCCGTGCAGGTTGGCGGCGACTTCCCTTTCTTTCTGTGCCCCTTCCCCACCTTGGATGGTGGCGCAGCTGTCTTGCCACTCCCAACTGTAGTCCTGGGTGTGCCATTGGTGGCCGTTGTTTTGCCCTTCTCCCTCCGGCCTGTGGCCAACTTCTTGTGTTTCTGAGGTGGGGGACTGTCCGTGGTCCGGCTCTTTGGCACACTGGCTGCACTGCTGCTTGGCGCACTCCAGAAGCCGGTTACTGCTGGCACCATTGTTCCCGGTGATGTGGTGGCTGAGGTGCTGGGTTGGGACCTCGAAAGGTGGGCCCTAGGGGATGGAAGGGGTGGGGGAGGTGAGGGGAAATGGTCAAGGTTTGACAGGAAACGTTTTTTTGACACACTGGGACGGGTAGATGGAGTGGGTTTGGGAGTAGAGGAAGAGGTAGTGGTTGTAGGAGGTGTTCGTTTGCTGACTTTGGGTGAAGGTGCATGGGCTGGAGGCTGTCGTGAGGTGGATGGCTGTTGGGTGGGTGTGTGACTGATTTGTGTAGTTTGGGAGGTGGGCTCACAGACACACTGGGAGAGGACACGGGATGTGTGAATGGTAGTGGGGGTGGGGAGTGCACATGAGCGGGTGTGGTGATGGACGTGCTGATGATGGACGTAGTGGCTGAAGATGTAGTGCACGCAGGTGTGAGTGGAGACGTGACAGGGAGGGAGGAGGGAGACGAGGAGGAGGGGGACACAGTGGAGGCAGTGGATGTTGGTATGTATGCAGGGGTATGATGCTTGTGTGAGTGCCTGTGGGATGTGTGGTGCTTATGTTTGCCAGAGACACCCTTGTGTGTTGAGGTGTGTGCATGCTGGTCTGATGGTGTGCTTGGGATAGGCAGAGGTACAGGGGTTTGGGTCTGGGTGGAGGAGGTTGGAGGGGGAGGCTGGACACAGGGACAATGGCTGCCATCAGTGCTGAGGCCAGAGTCTGAAAAGCTCTCTGTTGGGCTGCCTTACCAGAATGAATGCCCTCCAGGTATGCATTCGTTTGTTGCAACTGCCTCTCTACACCCTAGATGGCATTCAGAATGATAGACTGCCCAACAGTGAGGTATCTGAGGAGGTCAATGGCCGCCTCACTGAGGGTAGCAGGGCTGAGGTGCCTGGGGTGAAGGAGATGCCCACCCTCCTGGGTGACCAGCCACGGTGCACACGCTTAGGGGCTGCTGGGAGGGCGATGCTGGCATGGGGGGTGGCGGCTGTACCTGTTGATGTGGGGGGCACAGAGGTGCCCGCCACCGCAAGGAGGCTCCCATCAGAGGAGGAGTCCGTGTCGCTGCTGTCACCTCCTGTCCCTGCCGTGGAGCTCCCCTCGCCCTCCGTCCCATTGGTGCCTTCAGACTCCGTTGCCTCGTCCTCCAGGGCCATGTGGGATGCAGCTCCCTCCTGCTCCGGTGCCACTGCTCCTCTGCCTGATGATGCTATTGCACACAAGAACAAGGAGACCACAAAAAGGGGGGGGAAAGAAGAAAGACATGTTCAGTGCATGCAATACCGCTACTGTTGGCGGACACTACAGACACAGCAGCCCTCTGCACTATGCCATGCACTTAGAGTTCCCTCATTAATCACAGTGCCATGGGGTACAAGGCCTATGCCCAATTGCTGCACACATGGAAGTCACAGAAGCCTGACTAGGTGTAGTTGGCTCTTAACCCTGGTGGGTTGGGGTGACACATGGCCTGCCTTACGAAGGGACCTTGCCTACAAAACTCGCCCTGGCCTAGGGGTACCCACAGCCCACCTCCCCCACCCTGACACCTCCAATTTGCGCAGATTTAGCTGAATGAAAGTGTACTCACCCCCTTGTGGCTGCTGTGATGCCCTCAAACGCCCATCCAACTCCGGGTACGCCACCGCCGGGATCCGGAGCATCAAGGGGGTCATGGTGCTTCGGGCACCCCTCCCACGTTGGGAGGCCATCCCCAGCTGGGCCTCCACCGTCTTCTTGCTCCAGCGGCGAATGTCCTCCCATCTTTTCTGGCAGTGGGTGCTCCGTCTGTGGTGGACCCCCAGGGTCCGGACGTTCTTGGCGATGCCACGCCAAATGTCCTTCTTCTGGTGGGCATTGACCTAGAGGAATAGTACAGGGGACAAGGAGAAGATATAACTGTCCGGACCGTCACAGTCATTGGTCCGCGTTCCTACCCTTGCCATGATCACATACACTCACCGTCGTTTCATGCACGCCTCATTCTCCCCCCGTATCTTCCATCCGCACCACTCGACACAGGCATTGCCCATACAGCATGCTCACAGTGTACTTACCTGTTTGTCTGGAGGACCGTAGAGTAGCGTGTACTGGGGGAGGACCCCGTCCACAAGTTTCTCCAACTCCTCCGTGGTGAAGGCAGGGGCCCTTTCCCCAGACACATGAGCCATTGTCGCTTCCAGACTGAGGTCACAGCAGCACCTGCAGTGTAGGTCCTCTCCTGTCGAAGATCAGGTATCAAGTGAGTCAACAGATAGAAAATGGCGGTCACGTCCGCGGCGGTGCGTACCGTCACCGCCGGCATACATCGTCATTGGCTCCTGGGACCCATAGGGCCCAATGTTAACCAATGCAGGATTGCGCAGCGGTCTTCCACCGCCTACTGCGATGGTGTATAACGCCAGCGCAGTTACCTCACATCCCCTTGTCCCACCTTACAGGTCAGGCAGCCGCCATTTCAGAGGGCCACATGGCATGCATTTTAAATGCGTCACACATATCTAGGCCTTGCATACACACTAAGACAGGCACATAGCGGATTGAAAAATATGTGCAATAAAGTTGTGTTTTGGTACCTCAGTGTTGGCTGACCCTCTGCTCGCTGTTCTCCTCCATAGAGCATGTCCGCTGGGGCAGGTGAGGAGGTGGCGGCATCCTCCTGTGAACAGAACACTGGTGGACCTGTCGACAATGGAAGAGCGACATGTAATTGTGACCTACAGACTGGATCGTGCCACAATCCATGAACTGTGTGCCCAGTTAGAGCCGGACCTGATGTCAGCTATCTGCCATCCCACAGGGATCCCCCCTCTAGTGCAGGTGCTGTCAGTACTTAATTTCCTGGCAAGTGGGGCTTTTCAGACGACAGTGGCCATAGCATCAGGGATGTCCCAGCCTATGTTCTCCAACGTGTTGTCCAGAGTGTTGTCTGCCCTGTTAAACACATGCGCAGCTACATCGTGTTCCCTCAGGTGGAGGATTTGCCTACAGTGAAAGGTGACTTCTATGCTTTGGGACATATCCCCAACATCATAGGTGCCATTGATGGGACACATGTGGCCTTGGTCCCCCCGCAGTAGTGAACAGGTGTACAAAAACCAGAAGAGTTACCATTCAATGAATGTGCAGATGGTGTGTTTGGCCGACCAGTACATCTCCCATGTGAATGCCAAATTTCCCCGCTCAGTGCATGACGCTTACATTTTGAGGAATAGCAGTATCCCTTATGTGATGGGGCACTGTGTGTGGCTATTAGGTGAGGACAAGGACCCTATACAGTGTGAATAGTTGTCTGGGTCTGGGGTTGTCCCTGAGGGTTAGTGTGTGTCTTACAGTTGTCCCTCGACATTTTCAGGTGACTCTGGTTACCCTAACCTGTCATGGCTACTGACCCCAGTGAGGAATCCCAGGACAAGGGCAGAGGAACGCTACAATGAGGCACATTGGTGAACTAGGAGGGTTATAGAGAGGACCTTCGGCCTCCTGAAGGCCAGGTTCAGGTGCCTCCATATGACGGGTGGATCCCTATTCTACTCACCAAAGAAGGTGTGCCAGATCATTGTGGCCTGCTGTATGCTGCACAACTTGGCTTTGCGATGAAAGGTGCCTTTTCTGCATGAGGATGGTCCAGAAGGAGGTCTTGTGGCAGCTGTGGAGCCTGTGGACAGTGAAGAAGAGGAAGCAGAAGAAGAGGACATCGACAACAGAAACACCGTTATCCAGCAATATTTCCAGTGAGACACAGGTAAGAAGACATCACTGCCTGCTACAACTGATACACTTGTTCTACCTCTCATCTGTCTCACTTACACCCAGTGAATGGACCCTGATTTGTCACTTTCCCTTTCGATTTCACAGATGTGGGTCCCACTGTGTGACCTCTGCTATGTTTCCTCTTGGACTAGAGCTGTGTGACATAGGTATGTTGATATTTTTCATCAGTTATTGCAAATACACTTTTGTGAAAACACAGACTGACTCTAGATAGTTTTGTGATTTAAGGGTGTTTATTTAAGTGCAAAATTGTGGAGGGGTTGTAAAATGGTCAGGGGTGATGGTGGAGGAATGTCCATGGCAGAGTCCAATCTATATGTTTCACAGGTGCAGTGTCCAAGGGGACATAGAAAGTGGAGCAATGGCAGTTTAAGGATGGATACGGTAACAAAGTGGGACAGAAGGATGACAATCAGGGCGGTCTCATTTCTTGGCAGGGGTCTTGGCATTGTTCTCTGTCTTTGTCCTGGATCTCAGGGACCGCTTGCGGGGTGGTTCTCCATCTGCAGGGGGTGGGGTGCTGGTGTCGTGGTCCTGTGGCGGTGCCTCCTGTCCACTAGCGCTGGCGGAGGTGGTAGGCAGTTCATCGTCCAGGCTAGTGTCAGGGGCCCCTTGTTGTGCCACAGTGTCCCTCCTGGTGTTCACAAGTTCCTTCAGCACCCCTACAATGGTGCCCAGGGTGTTATTGATGGATTTGAGTTCCTCCCTGAACCCCAAATACTGTTCCTCCTGCAGCCTCTTGGTCTCCCGAAACTTGGCCAGTACCGTTGTCATCGTCTCCTGGGAATGGTGGTAGGCTCCCATGATGTTTGAGAGGGCCTTGTGGAGCGTGGGATCCCTAGGCCTGTCCTCCCCCTGTCGCACAGCAACCCTCCCAGTTCCCCTGTGTTCCTGAGCCTCTGTCCCCTGAACCATGTGCCCACTACCACTGCCCCCAGGTCCCTGCTGTTCTTGGGTTGGTGGGTTAGCCTGGGTTCCCTGTAGTGGTGGACACCCTGCTGCTTGATGTGTCCTGGGGACAGAGGTATGGGCCCGCTGGGTGGGTGCTGTGCTGGTGTTTCCAGAGGGGGAGGCTCTGTTGTGGCTTGTGCCAGTGTGAGGGGAACTGACTGTCCCGAGGTCCCAGATGGGCCGGTCTGGTCATCTAGATCCAGTTGGACAGAGCTGCTGTCATCACTGTGGGCCTCTTCTGTGGGTGGAGTGGACATGTCTGGAACCTCCTGTCTGGTGACGTTGGGTAGGGGTCCTGCAGGGGTGTAAAGGCATAGTTTTAGTATCTGTGTGTACCATGGTGTGCAATGGGTGGGTGACCCTGTGCCCCAGTGCATGCATTCCTGTGTAGGACCTTGTGTGCTAATTGTTTAGGGGTCTGTGTGGGTATGTGCAGTGGACATGCATTGGTGATGGGTGTCAATGCTTTGTTGTTGCATGCAGGGCCTGGTGTTGGGATGTGTGGTTTGTGATAGTGGGACATGTGTGATGAGTTGGAGTGATGGGGTGAGGGTGGGGGTATGTGATAGCATGCAGGTAGGGTGGGGGATGAAGTAGTGAAAGCTTTGACTTACCAGAGTCCATTCCTCCAGCTACTCCTGCGAGGCCCTCAGAATGCAGTATAGCCACGACCTGCTCCTCCCATGTTGTTAGTTTTGGGGGAGGAGGTGGGGGTCCGCCGCCAGTCCTCTGAACCACGATATGGTGTCTTGAGACCACAGAACGCACCTACCCCCGTAGGTCATTCCACCTCTTCCTGATGTCATCCCGTGTTCTTGGGTGCTGTCCCACTGCGTTGACCCTGTCCACGATTCTGTGCCATAGCTCCATCTTCCTAGCTATGGTGGTGTGCTGCACCTGTGATCCGAATAGCTGTGGCTCTACCCGGATGATTTCCTCCACCATGACCCTAAGCTCCTCCTCAGAAAACCTGGGGTGTCTTTGGTGTGCCATGGGGTGGTGTGGGTGATGTGTGAGGTGGTGTGTGTTGTGTGTTGTGATGTGTGGGGTGATGTTTAGGGGTGTGTAGTGTTTTGTGCGTGGATGTGTATGTGTGATGGTGTTGTGTGCCTCTGTATGCTGGTGTTGTCTTTGCTGTGCTGTCTCTCTGGCCTTCGTCAATATTTTAGGTCGTAAGGGTTTGTGGGTGATGTGGGTGGGTGTTTTATATTGTATTCGGTGTGTGGGAGTGGTGTGTGTATGTGTATCAGGTGTGTGTATTTGGAATTGTCCAATGTTGTTGTGTTTTGTAAAAGTGTATTTATTTTTAGCTCGGCGGTGTGTACCGCCAATGGAATACCGCGGTTGAAAGACCGCCACGTGGATTCGTGATTTGTGATAGTGTGGGCGTATTCCTGTTGGCGTGACAGTGGAGGTTTTGTTATCGCCAGTTTATCACTAACCTTTGGTGTGGCGGACTTGTGTGGGTGTCTGGATTTTGGTGGATTCTGCACAGCGCTAAGCGGCATTTACTGCCAATGTTGCAATGAGGGCCAAAGTGCCAGTTTTTGTTATTTTTTTGAATACCTTACAAAAGAAAAATCATTCTGTTTTTTAAATCTGGTGTTGTTCTGCCTTAATTCCTTTCAACCAATCTGTGGTTTTATGTAAGAAATGTATGGGTCCCTGGGACTCTCCTAATCACATTAAATTCCAATGGCCCAAGGGGGCCAATAATGTACTTCTATTATGCCACAATATAATTTTAAACAAGTGTTTTGCACAGAGCATTTTTTTAAATTTGTCTTTTTTCTTTTTTTTTCTTTCTTGATAAAGCTACTCTTGCTTGTCTACCATCACCACCACCGACATGGCAGGGGATAGTAGTTTTGCTGTGGCGACAGAGGTTTGAGGCTTCCCAGGCAGAGTACCAAGGGTTTGAGGAGGAGGGGGCTGTGGTACATGCCCCTGCCTAAGGCCCCAGTTCCTCCAGTTAGCCACCTGTATCTCCATCCTCTGAGCAACGTCATTGCCAGTGCCGCCGGAGACTGGCAACCACCCATGTCCACTCCACCATTGTGCCTCCTCTCAGACAGCCTGTCCCAACGTTGCATACTTTGTGAGCTGGCACATTTGGGCCATCAGATGGCATGCCTCGAGGCCCAGCAGCAAGAACTGCAGATCCTCATTGAAAACACCCTCCTCTGAGCACATTTTTGGGTTTTTTTGTTTTGGTGGGAAGGACTTTTGTTGTGGGTGAAGAGGGTAGGAAATGGGAAGGGACTTGGACTTTGGTAGTTTTGTTGGACTCTTTGGACTTTTTTTGGATATTGTTTGGAGGCGTTTTGATTTATTTGGGGAGTCGGGTGGGTCTGTTGTGGGGGAAGAGGGTAGGTTTTCGTATTGATATATATATATATATATATATATATATTGTTGAAACTAAAGTTGAAAATAAAAAGTTAAGAAAATATTCTTACACTTTATGCCTGGAATAGTTTTTTGCATTTTACTTTTACATTGCACTGCTGCTTTTTTGCACGGCATTTTTTAAAATCTGCTTAGCAAAGTGTATACTAGTTAAATATAGTTAGCCATACCCTTGTCCTACTACTCTCTGTAACTTTATTGACCGGGGGTATTCTGTCATTGCCTATTGCCTACAACAACGTAGATAAAGAATAATTTACGGATATGATGTAGAAGTTAGTTACTTACTAAATAAACAAGTTCACTTCACTTTATAGTTCTCTTACCTGATTAGATGAAGCAATGGTACCTTTCTCAATCTTCTAAAACCTTACTGCAGGGTTTCCTAAGGCACCTTCTTAATGGTGGTGGTATTGCAGCATCACAAGTGAGGTGCTACTCCCACCTTGGTGAGCTCCAACTGTAGGATTCATCAAAAGGGTTGTCCATCACAGGCAACTAAATTGAAAGAAAAACCCAGAGTTAGTGGGTTTATATTTATATATAGCTTTAGAAAGACTGAGACTAGACTACTACCACCATGCTACAACAAATAATACCAGATATTATAACAACAACTAGCAATAGTAACTTCTTCCCAGCAATGGGCATAGAATTTAATTAAAACTAAAGTTACTGACCCATCAAGTCGAGAAAATTTTACTCAAAGCCTGGAGATGACGAGGTTAAGCGTTTATGTAACACAAGGCCTGAATGATGATGTTGACAAATGATGTTCTTCTACATCTAAAATATGGATTCCTTTTATGCATGGGTGGGTAAGTAGGGCTGGTGTGGGCTATTGCTCAGGTAATAGAAGATCCCTCAGTGACCCACCAAGTGTGGGATCCATTTAGGGTGTAAATTAATTCACACCTCAACAAATTGCACAGCACGGGGGAACAGGGTTAGGGGTTTGATGACTGGATCAATCAATCAAGATATTTATAAAGCGCACTACTCACCCGCTAGGGTCTCAAGGTGCTGGGGGGGATGCTACTGGTCGAAGAGCCATGTTTTGAGGCATTTCCTGAACGTCAGGAGGTCCTGGGTCTGGCGTAACTGGAGCGGTAACGAGTTCCATGTCTTGGCGGGAGGTGTGAGAAGGATCTTCCTCTGGCGGTGGTGCAGCAGATGCGGGTGATGGTGGCGAGAGCGAGGCTGGTGGAGCGAAGATGGCATGTGGGAGCATGAAAGGTGAGTCTGTCGTTGAGGTAGGCTGGACCTGTGTTGTGGAGAGCTTTGTGTGTGTGGGTCAGGAGCTTGAAAGCGATCCTCTTCGGTATGGGGTGCCAGTGCAGGTCTTTGAGGTGGGGGGAGATGTGATTGCGGCGTGGGACGTCGAGGATGAGGCGGGCTGATGCGTTCTGGATTCGTTGTAGCTTTGATTGCAGCTTGGCTGTTGTTCCTGCATATAGGGCGTTGCCGTAATCCAGTCTGCTGCTGACCAGGGGGTGGGTGAAGGTTTTTCTGGTTTCGATGGGGATCCACTTGAAGATCTTGCGGAGCATGCAGAGAATGTTGAAGCAGGAGGAGGAGATTGCGTTGACCTGCTGAGTCATGCTGAGAGTGGAGTCCAGGATGAAGCCCAGGTTGCGTGCGTGGGTGGTGGGCAAGGGTGCGGTACCTAGAGAGTTGGGCCACCAGGAGTCGTTCCAAGCTGAGGGGTTGGGGCCGAAGATGAGGACCTTAGTTTTATCGGTGTTAAGCTTGAGGGGGCTTGATTCCATCCAGCTGGAAATGGCGTGAAGTCCGTTGTGAAGGTTGTTTTTCGCAGTTGTAGGGGCTTTTGTAAGGGAGAGGATCAGCTGGGTGTCGTCTGCGTATGATACTATGTTGATGTGGTGTGTCCGTGCGATGTTGGCAAGTGGGGCCATGTAGACATTGAAGAGCGTAGGGCTTAGGGAGGATCCCTGGGGGACGCCACAGATGATCCTGGAGGCCTCTGACAGGAATGGCGGAAGGCAGACTCTCTGGGTTCTGCCGGTGAGAAGTGATGAGATCCAGTTGACAGCCTTGTCGCGGATTCCGGCGTTGTAGAGACGTGTACGTAGGGTGCGATGACATACCATGTCGAAGGCTGCAGAGAGGTCCAGCAGGATGAGTGCTGCGGTTCCGCCTTTGTCGAGCATGGTCCTTATGTCGTCAGTGGCGGCGATGAGTGCGGTCTCGGTGCTGTGATTTTTTCTGAAACCAGATTGGGAGGTATCGAGCGCCTTGCTGTCTTCTAGGAAACGGGAGAGTTGGACGTTGATGACTTTTTCGATGACCTTGGCCGGGAAGGGGAGGAGGGAGATCGGCCGGTTGTTCTTAGGGTCATCAGGGTCTGCCTTGGGCTTCTTCAGTAGTGCATTGACTTCTGCGTGATTCCAGATTTCCGGGACGGTGGCTGACTCGAAGGAGCTGTTGATGGTGTCGCAGAGGTGGGGGGCGATGATGTTGCTCGCCTTGTTGAAAATGTGGTGAGGGCAGGGGTCCGCTGGGGATCCGTAGCGGATGGAGGCCATGGTGTGTTACGATGTCATCTTTGTTGACAAGGGTCCGGCTGTGAAGGAGGTTGGCGTTGCTCGGGGCGTCAGGTATGAGGGTGTCTGTGGTCTGATTGGGGTTGAAGCTGTCGTGGATTTCTTCTATCTTGCGGCTGGAATGAGTGGCGAGGGAGTTGCAGAACTCTTGTGTGGGAGGGGGTTCGTTGGAGCAGGTCCTGGGGTTTGAGAGTTCTTTGATGATGCCGAAGAGTTCTTTACTGTTGTGGGCGTTGTTGTCTAGGCGGTTTTTGAAGTGGGTCCTTTTAGCGGTGCGGATCAGCTGGTGATGCTTGCGGATGAACTCC
This sequence comes from Pleurodeles waltl, assembly GCF_031143425.1. NCBI lineage: Eukaryota > Metazoa > Chordata > Amphibia > Caudata > Salamandridae > Pleurodeles > Pleurodeles waltl. The sequence continues at coordinate 824,967,240 of NC_090444.1, forward strand.
TTGAGTGCGATGTGGTTGTGTTTGGTGGGCTCTAGGCGCAAGGCCTTCTCTCTTTTGCGCCATTCTCGCTTGGAGTTTTGTTGATCTGGGGTGAACCAGCTGGGTTTGGTGATGTGCAGGGTGTTTGAGGGTTTTTTGAGTGGTGCTAGGGTGTTGGAGCAGTCTGCTAGCCAGCGATGTAGGTTGGTAGCGGCTGTGTCGGGGTGCGTGGTTCTTGGCGGTGGGGTCTGGGCGAGGGTGGAGATCAGTTCTTCTGTTGAGATTTTGCTCTAGTTGCGTCGGGGAGTTTGTGTGCAATGGTGGTGGGTAGCTGGTTTCTGGTAGGAGAAGTGGATGCAGCGGTGGTCTGTCCAGCCGAGTTCGGTGGTGTGGCTGAAGGAGACGTGGCTGTTGGCAGCGAAGATGGGGTTGAGTGTGTGACCTGCGGTGTGAATGGGTGAAGTGACGAGTTGTTTGAAGCCGAGGTTGGCGAGGTTGTCCAGTAGGTGGTTGGTGTTGATGTCGTTGTTGTTTTCTAGATGGAAGTTCAGATCGCCGAGGAGGATGTAATCTGCTGAGGCGAGGGCCTGGGCGCTGACGATGTTGCAGAATTGTGCTCAGGGGCCCAGAGGTTTGTAGATCAGTGTTCCTTTGAGGGTGGTATTGGCGTTGACGTGGATATTGAAGTGGAGGTATTCGGTGGAGTTTAAGGTGTCCTTGGTGCTGGTCGAGACTTTGATGGTGCTTTTGTGGACTATGGTGATTCCTCCTCCTGGTTTATTGGGGTGGTCCCTCCTGGTGATCTTGTAGCCTTCAGGGATGGCAATGGCAATGGCGGGTTCAGAGGCCGAGCTTGTCCACGTTTCGGCGAGGAAGGCGATGTCCAGTGATATGGAGGTCAGCAGGTCCCAAAGTTTGTTAGCGTGTTTGTGGATGGAGTGGGTGTTGAGTAGAATGCAGTTGAGGTGGTTGTTGGCAGGTCTGTCGTGGTCCTTTAGGGTGCAGGTGAAGTGGCAGGCTTGGCAGGTGAAGGGTCCTTTGGTGGTCGTAGGGGTGAACTGGAAACGGGTGGAGGAGCGTCCTGGGTCAAGGGCGTGGAGTTTGCTGGCGGTGTAATGGTGTCTGGTGGTGTGGGGGGCTGCGGGCCAGGGGGACTGGCGCTGGGCGCAGTCCAGGCGCAGATGGGCTTGCCTATGGGAGGGAGGGAGGGAGGAGCAGCTGGGAGGCGAGAGGGGAAAGCGAATGGAGGCGCGAGGGGAGTGGGGCCACAGGGACGCAGCGGCAGGAAGGCTCAGGCAGAGGAGTGCACAAGGGGCAAAATGGAACAAAATACGCTGAAGCAGGAAAAACAAGGCACAATAAAAACGATAGAACAGTCACAATAAAACAATGCACAAGTCTAGGGACGCTCACCTGTAGCCCACTAGACACCATGGATGAGGCGCAGGCGGGTGCCTGCGGATGGAGAAGGGCCTCAAACATGCAAACAGTAGCGTGGGCGGGGTCAGGGACCCGAGCACAGCAAGGTGGTGCTGTGAGCGTGGGGGAGCGAGCTCCTGACCCAAAGCAGGTCGGAGGTCACTCACCCGCGACGTGCAGCGACCGCCATTAAGAAGGGAGGAGGGAGGGAGGAGCAGCTGGGAGGCGGGAGGGTAAAGCGAATTGGGACGTGAGGGGGGCAAGGCTGCAGGGACGCAGCGGTGGGAACGCTCAGGCAGAGGAGCACACAAGGGGCAAAATTGAACAAAGTACTCTGAAGCAGGAAAAACAAGGCACAATAAAAACGATAGAAACAGTCACAATAAAACAATGCACAAGTCTAGGGACGCTTACCTGCAGCCCACTAGACACCAGGGATGAGGCGCAGGCGGGTGCCTGCGGGTGGAGGAGGGCCTCGAACAGGCGAACAATAGCGTGGGCGGGGGTCAGGGACACGGGCACAGCAAGGTGGTGCTGCGAGCGTGGGGGAGCGAGCTCCTGACCAAAAGCAGGTCGGAGGTCACTCACCAGCGACGTGCAGTGACCGCCATTAAGAAGGGAGGAGGGATGGAGGAGCAGCTGGAAGGCGGGAGGGGAAAGCGAATGGCGGCGCGAGGGGGGCGGGCCGCAGGGATGCAGCGGCAGGAAGGCTCAGGCAGAGGGGCGCACAAAGGGCAAAATGGAACAAATACGCTGAAGCAGGAAACACAAGGCACAATAAAAACGATAGAAACAGTCACAATAAAACAATGCACAAGTCTAGGGATGCTTACCTGCAGCCCACTAGACACCAGGGATGAGGCACAGGCGGGTGCCTGCGGATGGAGGAGGGCCTCGAACAAGCCAACAGAGCGTGGGTGGCGGTCAGGGACACGGGCACAGCAAGGTGGTGCTGCGAGCGTGGGGGAGCGAGCTCCTGACCAAAAGCAGGTCGGAGGTCACTCACCTGCATCACGCAGCGACCACCATTAAGAAGAGCGGAAGGGGAAGGAGCAGCTGGGAGGCGGGAGGGGAAAGCGAATGGGGGCGCAAGGGGGGCAGGGCCGCAGGGACGCACCGGCGGGAAGGCTCAGGCAGAGGAGCGCACAAGGGGCAAAATGGAACAAAATACGCTGAAGCAGGAAAAACAAGGCACAATAAAAACGATAGAAACAGTAACAACAAAACAATGCACAAGTCTAGGGACGCTTACCTGCAGCCCACTAGACACCAGGGATGAGGCGCAGGCGGGTGCCTGCGGGTGGAGGAGGGCCTCGAACATGCGAACAGTAGTGTGGGTGGGGGTCAGGGACACGGGCACCTCAAGGTGGTGCTGCGAGCGTGGGGGGGCGACCTCCTGACCAAAAGCAGGTCGGAGGTCCCATCAATGGATGGGAAAGGGGATTTCAGAAAAGGTGTGACAAAGACAAACACGACACAACACAACAAGAATATTCATCAGGACGATGAGCAGCAATCTGTTGTGGAAGGAAATGAAGGAATGAGGTTGGCACAGTTCTGTTAAATGCATTGCAGAGTCCTTCAGCCCCAGAAACCCAAGGTATTATATAAAAGTTCTGTTATCTAGGTATGAAAAATACGAATTATGGAGGAGTGAAGTGAACCTCCCCAGTTCTAAAAATTATGATTGTTACAAGTAAAATGATACTGTATTGCCAAATTGGGCTGTGCATCTGCATAATTCTCAGGATGTCTACCACTCTTGGGTGTCTGGCTGAACCGGTCCGGTAAGGTAAGCAGCAGTGTTGAGCTTTCACCTTTCATGCAGGAGAGGAGAAGCCTTGCAGATTGTAAAACAGAAATTATATTGTAGCATCAAGGAGAAGGACAGAAGGTAAGATTCATGAGGAGTGTACGAAGAAGACTCAGAAGCAGAGCAAGAACATAAGAGGAGGTTCACATTTGAACCAGCAGTGCAGCACACACACTCAGAAACATTTCTCGAATAAATGCACCTCTCTCAAGTCCACACAGCTGAGTAGACCTCAGAGTCTTCATCAGCATAGTTTTGTTTGAAGTCAATATCTTCCTTCTTCTGGCTGCTGAGCCACTCTGTCCACACCTGAGTGAGATAGACCGGTAGTGCACTGCTGTTAACGACAAGTAGAGAAACATAATTGGGATATTTTGTGTAGATTTTCATTTGTTACCTAACGTGACTGGTCTGGTTTCTGAAGAATCAGAATAAAGGAATGGTCCCTGCAGGTAAATTGTGCATATGAAAAGGTCAATCACATTCAGAAAAAAATATCACCCATCATGCCCCAAACATTGCAAATCACCCAAATCAAATTTGCAGATTAGTTGAACATCCTCCCTTACTGTCTGTCACCACATACATCATCAATAATCACTCACAATCACTCAATTATATATCATCACTCATTAGTGCAATAGTTACCTCTTCCAATTCAAGCACAGTGGTAGGTACACAATTGTATCTGACTGCACAGGGGTCCAACCCAAATCCGGCCATACATGTCCCTAAAAATGGTGGGGCTACAAAAGTCAGACACAAACATAATGTTCCTTTAGCTATATGCTTTTTTGTGGGCCAAGAAGTTTCACAATAAATAGTTAAAAAGTTCTATAGTGATCTACTCAGTCAGGAAAGTGGAGATCATCCGCAAACTCAGGTGGTTTGCCCAGAATTTAATCAGCTAGCACACTTGAGTCAGACCAATCACTCTCATCCTCCTCCCTCTGTGGTATTTCAGGAACTGTGTAATTGTGTGGTATAAAGTGTTGATTCATTTTGATCATGGTTAATCTCTCCACATTTTGAGGTGAAAGACTGATCCTTCTCAATGTGACAACGGCACTAGCTGCACTGAACACACTCTCAGCAGACACCTGACTACCGGGCAAGCCAGAAACCTTATTCCCAGCCTACTGAACTCTGGCCATTGGAGCATCTTCCCATACCAATACACTGAGTTTTGATCCACATAAACCTCTTTGGGTCATCCAGATACTTCTGGAAAATTATCTGAATGGTCATTGGTGCTGCTGCTTGCTTCATCTCTTTTGCCTTTGTCTCTGCCCTGGACCTAAGACCTGCCTCTTGAAACCAAGCTAATTCAAAGGGTAGGACCAATTATTTTGTTCCTGTTGTTATGGTTCTTGCCAGTGTTTTGTTCCTGTTGTTGGCTGCTGTGGGATAAGACTGCCCTCTCTGGAAGTTGAGAACATGTGCGCAGGAGTGGGACTCTAATTGCCAGCAGTTCTTCATGCAGGTCTCTGGCTTGCTCAACAATCCACGTCTTGTATTTTGAAACATCCCCTTCAGAAAAAAGGAATGAAAGTGGCTATAATTTTCTTGTACTATGGCTCAAGTAGCATGGCACAGATGTACTCTTTGGAGAACATGATGTCTCTTTACAGCCTTGTATTAACAGCCAATTGAAAGATTAAGCGATCAACCAAGGCATGCCCTTCTACGTTTTCATTCACACCTGTGAACCTTTCAGACACCTTTTTTTATTGGTCCTGTGGCAGATGCAACAAAGGAACACTATACTGTCCTCCTTGCTGACTTCCTGTGTGAAACCCTCAAATGGAAGTAGCATCTGTGCCAGGCATTTGTCTAGGCTCAATTTTTAACGCATTCATGATCATGTTTTTCCCAATTGCATCTCCTCCACTTTGAATGACAGTCATTGATCTCTCTGTACTGCTCAAACAGACATTGCAACATGTGACAGTATTAGCATGCTGAATGATCCTCAGCTGCTTCCGATCTATAAAAGAATGGCTGAGATAAGTACAGATTTTATTGTAGATCATCAGTTTGTTGCTACTTCTTCTCTTTTGAGAAAGTCATGCACAATCAGGTTGCTGCAATGTGTCAAACACAGGACCCTGAAATAGCCACCATCTGCCATGGGCTTAACTATATTACTGACATTGTTTGTGGTAACAAATCCAATGCTGAGACCTCTTGATTGTCGCCATTCAAACAGCTTGCTGTTAAAGTCTTCTAAGGTGTTTGCAGCTATATGGGATTTCTTCATGATGAACATAGCTACTGTTGTACACTATTAAACACCCTTAAATGTTTCTTCAGCACTGAGACCTGTAGATAGCCTAAGCCCGCAAAAGATATCCAGTGTGCAGTGATACACAAAAAATCAGTTGCTTGACAACTGGTCAACATGTCTATCGTCAGGTGGATAGTAAGAACAGCACTCTGCTTCAAAGCTTGTCTAACCAATTGCAGCACAAGGTGATGGAGCCCTGGAATAGCAACTCTGGCAAAGTAGGTCTGACTGGGAACCTTCCATTTCAGGCGGATGGCTGCCACAAATTCTAAAAATACCACTCCTTCCACAAAAGAAAAATGGAGGCAGTCCAGTGCTAACATTTTAGTGAGCTTCCCATCGTACAAACGTGCCATTGGGTAGTTGCGGTCATAAAGCCCCTCCTGCTTTAGCATGCCCATAATAGTAGCCTGGATTTTCTTCTTTTCTGGGGCCACCACCACAGGCAATTTCCAAGTAGTAGGAGGTGTTAGACTCCATCTGCATCTTGAAGCAGTCACTGTATAATGTGGTGTCTCCATCTGACTCTTGTGCCATTTTGAGGTTGTTGAGACAGGTGATATTTGCACACGGCTGGGGACAGGGCTGTTTTGTGTAAAGAAGATGTCACCCTCTTCTTCTTCATTACCTTCACCTCCCAGAGTGATCGGAACGGATTACCTGCTCATCTTCATAACCACTACTTGCAGCATTTCTTATGGTGATCCTCCCACCAGTTTGCATGTTGTTTTTTTCACGTGGGTCATTTGGCCTCCGGTACTATAGTGTGAACTAGGCTTACCTCAAGAAACACTCACATGGCAAATGGAGCATATTACAATGTTAACCTCCTGCTTGCTAACCGTAAAATAATCCCAAACTGGGCAGGAGAATTTTATTCAGGTGCCAGTGCCAATGACTGAAGAAGAACTGGAGGTAGGTGGGTGTGTCTTTGATTGCCTCTCTGCAGTGCGTACTTCTACTGAGGTAAGGGTTGATGTAGGTCTCATTGGGGGCCTTACAAATATGGAAGCTGGTGGGGGTACCAGAGCCACATCCCTCTGAGCAGTTTGAATTGGAAGGGCAATGTCGAACTCCTCTGGGCCAACTTTCATGACAATGACTGGCTCATCATCCTCCTCATCCTCTTACATAATTCTAAGCCTTTCAGGAACTTTTCTTTCCCCTTGCCTCTCCTGGTGTGTCTCAGGACTTTGCTGGGGTCCAATCCATGTCCACATCACTAGAAAGAGGGCTTGGAGAAGATGGTTCTGTTAGTTGCTGGAGATCTAGGAGCCAATGATTCTAAAAGAGGATGTTCTTCCTCAGCAGGAAGCTCAACCTCCTGTTCCGCTCCTACTTTAGGAAGATCTACTATTGCTGGCTGCATCTGTTGCCCACTTGCTGAGTTTCCTGCAATGATTGAGCACTACTTTGCAAAAGAGACAAATTCAATTCTATATCACTGCTCGTTGTGTTTTACCATGATTGCAGTGGCTGCCTTGCTGACAGACATGGGCTTAGGCTAAGGTTGGGGTGATGCCGTTCATGTGGGAGTGCTGCTCCCAGCTTGCTCCCAGGAGGCTGGTGCAGCAGGCACAATTTTCCAAAGAAAGGTTGTGGTAGGCACACCAGTGGTGGAAATCTGCTTCTTCTCACACTTGGCAGCATCTTTCTTTGAGGCCATCTCAAAGTTGTCAGTTGCACTGATCGGCACAAGTGGAAGAGATTTTAGGACTCACATCACATGTTGTATGGGCGCGCCACTTAGTATAGGCCTTCTGTCTGGCAGTACTGTGGGTGATGTATCTTGTACACCTAAAAGCAAAAAAGTAAGAAAAGCATTTAGTAAAAGATGGTATTTTTGCAGTTTGAATTAGTATTGACAAAGACAATATAATTTAGTGGTGTTTGTTACTTAAGTTATCCTAAATATTTTACAACAATATATCCAACCAGTCCAAAGTCAAACGACACCACCATATAATAACATTTCATTTCCAATCAAGTTAACAACATACAGGTGTAACATTTTGCTTTGTGTGCATCTAGTCTAAGGGAAACACCTGTGGCAGTCAGGGAGATGCATCGGAATTGGAACAATCCCTAACAAAATGAAGGCTGGCATGCACCTATGGCAGGTAAGGTGGTCTGGGGGAAATTGAATCATTCTTAAAAAATGAATGATGTTGGTGTGTGTGTACATCTACTAAGGCAGGCAGGGGGATCAGGGAAAAATGTAATACTACTTAAAAAATGAATGCTGTTGTGTGGGTGTGCACCAGTGATAGTGAGGGGGTGGATGGATGGAGGCAAAGTGCAAAAAAAAAAGAAAAAAAAAAGAAAATTAAAAGAATTAAAAGTAAAAAAAGAAATCAAAATAATAAAGAAAGAATAATTAAAGAAAACAAAAATTCATAATAAATAAACAAAAATGTATTGCTGTTGTACTTTGTGACTATGATAAACTCTTTGGGAGGCAAAGTAGCACAGGTGAAAATGCAATAAAATTGACATAATATAAAACACTGTTATCATAATCATCATATACATATACTACAATGAACCTCGAGTATAGTATTACACTGATATCAAGGAAAAGTAAAAAATGAAGCCATAGCCTTCTCCTTTAAATTTCCTTAGAAAATGGCTTTGAAAACTGTAATAAACGAAGACTGCACAACAAACGATAACAACCAAGGAGGCCTGCAGAACCAAGAACATATGCAAGTCTATGGCAAAGCACAATGGCTGGCTATACAAAATGGCCACCGGCCACATGGTCCAACAACAACAGCAAGCAAAGAGCCATAGATAACAAAGAACACATGCAAGCCTATGGAAAAAGCACACTGGCTAGCAACAAGAAATGGCCACCAACCACATGGTCAAAATCCACAGAAAGCGAGGAAGCTAAGCCAAAACAAAGAATACGTGCAGGTCTATGGCAAAAGCACACTAGCTGGCTAGTAGCACAGACACACTCACACACACACTGGCCAGACAAAAGAAGCATGGTAAAACTTAAGAAAATACTCACGTTAATTAAGCAATGTCAAAATTAAAAATTAATTGAACTCTAAATACTTTGTAACAACACACATCCTCCCATGGCATCAAATATTAACCCACCTATTCACTTTTTACAGAAAAAAAGGGAAATACAAAAATTAACCCATATTTATAATTTAATAAAATGCCATGCCTGCCCTAAATGATGTTTTCTTTAATTAGAACAACATATACCACAGAAACAGTGGCTGGATGGCCCATTGGCCCATTGGCAGACTAGGCTACACAGTAAAATAAATGAATTTTGCAAATGTAACAAACATGGAGAAACTGTACTGAACTGTGCAACATTTTTCCTTTACAAAAAATGAAAAATGAAATGCAAAAAAATAACTGGACCCCTACTGAAACTCCAGGCCACCCACTACAATCAAATTAAAAAATCAAATAAAAAGTACGAAGAGATACTATGCATGCCCTATCAAATATACAGCACCCTTATACAACAGTTTCTGAACTTTCTTGTGATATCACAAAAATGCAGGGCCAGATGTACGTAGATGCCATTTTACATTTTCTAAATAGTAACTTCATAGAAATTGCTACTTAGGAAATGCAAAATGCTATGTACCAATATACCAATTTCCTAATAGCGATTCCTACAAAGATATCGCAAATAGGAAATCCCATGCTATTTGTGACAATGGGCCGGTTTTGCATTTCCTAAGAGGAAATTGCTGTTTGGGAAATACACAACCAAGGATGGCAATGGGCAAAAGGCCCCCCGAAATGCAGCCCAAAAATAATGGTGCACATGTAGAGCACACATATGCCCAAGAGGCATGTGTGTGCTCTATAGCACTTTAAAAAAAGCATTTTGGGGTGCTTTTTTTAAAATTGTACATGATTTCCATCGACTTGAAGTCAATGGTAATTCCATTTCCTAAATGCTTAATTCTCATTTAGGAAATGCTTTGTACATCTGAATAAGAATCGCTAATAGGTAATCCCTATTTGTGATTTCCCATTGAGAGGATCGTAAATTGCAGTTTCAACAAGGTAGAAATTGCATTTTGTGATTACCTAAACGGCTTTGTACATCTGAAAAGCCCTTTTTGCATTTCTGAACGGCTCAAAATAGCGATTCGGAACACTAACAAATGCAAAATGGCTTTGTACATCTGACCCAAAGTCTTTAAAACCAATGGCATATATGTACCAGACAAAGAGAGTGATCCTTCAACCTTGAAATAAAAGTGGTAAATGACCAGTATATGGACAAAGCACTGGGGGGAGCCTTCTGTGCAGGAACAGGTAGTTAGAGTCTCTGGGGTGCTTCCTTCCTGTTGAAAAAAAGTAAAATAAAAGAAAGGCTTCTCGCACTAAGAAGCAACTTGAATATCCACTCAAAAACGTCTTTTTGAATATATTTAGCTGCTTCTCATGTAGAAAACCTGCTTGAGGTACAGCCGTGGCTGTTCATGCCCCCCCAGTGGCATGAAAAAGGTGCCAGAAGAAGGTGCAGTCACGACTGGAAGTCGTGCTAGTGACCACAAAATCTTGTGCCCGCTCGCAAGTAGGCACAAATTTATTGGGGCGCATGCCAGCACCCATCAAAATAAGTTGCACTTGTGCTGATGAGAAAAAAATTCCACCATGCACCTGATGGCAAAATTTATTGGGAGCTCTGAATTACAAACATAGTGAAGAGTTCCCAAATTCTGTCAACTCCACGAGTGCAGTGATTTTTTCCGCCAACCCCTATCACACAAAAAAATTGTTGATACATTACAGGAATTAATCTCAGCCACTAGCATCATCCACTGATATACTATTAACTGCTGCATACAACTGGGATACACTCTCAATCAATCAATTAGGAATTTGTAAACCACACTACTCATCCGTGAGGGTCTCAAGGCACTGAGGTGGGGGGGTGCTGCTACTGCTCGAACATCGAGGTCTTGAGAAGTTTCCTGAAGGTAAGGAGGTCTTTGGTCTGACGCAGGTGGGTGGGAAGAGTTTTCCTCGTCTTGGCAAAAGGTGCGAGAATGATCTGCTGCTGGTTGTAGTTCTGCGGACGCGTGCGACGGTTGCGAGGGTGAGGTCGGCAGAGCGGAGATGCCGGCTCGGGGAGAGCCATCGGTTGAGGTATTCTGGTCCGGTGTTGTGCAGTGCGTTGTGAGCGTGGGTGAGGAGTTTGAAGGTGATTCTTTTGTTGACTGGGAGCCTGTGCAAGTCTCTCAGATGGCCTGTGATGTGGCAGTAGTGGAGGATGTCCAGGATGAGGCGTGCGGAGGCGTTCTGGATGCATTGCAGCCTCCTCTAGAGTTTGGCCGTGGTTCCTGCATAGAGGGCATTGCCGTAGTCCAGTTTGTTGCTTACGAGGGCTTGGGTGGCTGTTCCTCTGGTTTCAGTGGAGATCCATTTGTAGATCTTTCAGCGCACTCTCAAGCATTTCACATTTCAAGAGTACCCGTCACAAATGCCATTTAAATATAAATTCTTCATCAAAATGTGATATAAACTGCACCATTTTGCACTCTGTTTTTCAAAATGTTATTGTAGAAATCCACCCAAATCTCTCTTGAAGTAGATAGGCTCACTCACTGAACCTCAAAAACAGTTTTTGCACTACAACAGATTGACATTTGACAAACCATCACTTAACAGCACTACAATCCAGGCGATTGAAAAGGCAACTGGAGGGACATCTGCTCACCACTAGCTTATTTTAGAGGTCACCCATACATATGTGTACTAAATATATTTTTTCTCACAAAAATATGCTGGTTCACCTTGTTTTGCTGCCTACATTCCACGTTAACGTGCTACCAATAGGCTGCATACTAGGGAAAACCTTAGCAGGTTCAGTGACTGACAACATAGGTTTTTGTTCTACAATCTTCCCAGCATATGAAAGAAACCGGATTAACACAGAGGGGAATAGGGCTGTGTGATTCCAATTCTATTTTGATGAACATCAGCAGACCTATTTTATTGGGTTATCAAACTTTAAGATACGTATGGGGCCAGGAAAGATCTATACAACAAAAAGCCAAAGACTGAAGCTTTGGTAAGGAAGGTCATAGGTAGACCAAACAGGTCCTGATCATATGTTATGTGATGTTGTGTCATGGTATGCCATTATAGATTTACGAGCAGCGTGTTAACCTGCTGCAACATTGGTTAAATCATTTTCCGATTTAGTATATGACAGTATATGGTTTTTAATAACGTTCCAAATGCACATCCATCTTTCAGAAAAGCATTGTACTTAATAAAATAGTAACACAATACGGCTATAAATTAAAGAAAACAGATCCTGATCACTTACAAACACAATATCATTCCACAACAAATACCATAGCCTATTTTTAATGTGAGAACAGTAATATAGAAGAATTTGAAAGGAAAATTGCAGCAATTTGTCATTTTGCATTTGCATAAGTGCACTTGTCAGTCTGTGGGGAACAGACAACTACCTCACTCCAGGTCATTATGGACACTTTGGCCCTCATTATGACATTGGTGGTAAATCCTGCTTACTGCCATGCCGACTGCCGCCAACATAACACCGCCGCGACAGATAACCGCCAACCATATTATGACACATACATACCAATCCGTCACTATACAGCCACACACACAAGTCCGCCAGCCCAAAGGTCAGTGATAAACTGGCGGTAGCAAAACCCAGACCGTTACACCAACAGAACTACGCCCACAGCATTTTGACCCACAAATCACTCTGGCGGACATTCAATGGCGTTAAACCATTGGCGGTACATACCGCCATGCTCAAAATACACACACACAAACAAAGCAACACTACATTGGTCAGTTCAAACTACACACACCTGCCACCCATACAGACACCACACTCACACACCCACACCACTATAAAACACACACCCACATTACCCACAACCCTTTACGAGCAAGAGCACACACACAACCAGAGCCACATAACAACATCACATATACACCATCCACGCACCTTCCATCACACACCCCAACACATCACCCCAGACAACCTCACCCACATCACTCACCTTACACCCATGGCACCACAACAACACCCTAGATTCTCTGAGGAGGAGCTGAAGGTCATGGTGGAGGTAATCATCCAGGTAAAGCCACGTTTATTTTGATCACAGGTGCAGTAGACATCCATTGCTAGGAAGATGGAGCTATGGCGGAGAATCGTGGACAGCACTCCAGAACAAGGGACAACATCAGGAAGAGGTGGAATGACCTACGGGGGAAGGTACGTTCCACAGCAGCAAGACACCAACTAGCTGTACAGGGGACTGGCAGTGGACCCTCACCTCCTCCCCTACAACTAACAACATGGGAGGAATAAGTCTTGGGAATCATGCATCCTGAGGGCCTGGCAGGAGTAGGAGGAGGACTGGACTCTGGTAAGTCAAATCTCTATTACTATCACCCTACTACCCACATGCCATCACAAACTCCCACCCTCACTCCCATCACTTCAACACCTCCCACATACCCCGCCATCACAACCCACTCATCCTGATTCCAAGCCCTACATTTAACACCAAGGCATGGACACCACTCACAGACCTGCATGGACACATATCACCACTGCATGCACTCTGGAGAGAATCCCCTAGCCCACCAAATAGCTACTCACTCAAAGGCAAATCTGCCAAGGTAACACCCACCATGGAGGGCAGCACACCCATGCACATGATGTCACACGCAGAATCAATAACACTGCATTTACATCCCCACAGGTCCCCCTGTCAATGTCACAGGAGAAGAGGTGCCAGCAACATCCAATCCCCTCCAGAAGAGGCCCACAGTGATGACAGCAGCTCTACTCGCCTGGATCTGGATGACCAACTTGGCCCATCAGGGATCTCCGGACAGTCGGTTACCCAGGCACACTCTCACATTACCACAGAGCCTCCCCCCTCAGGAAACACCACCACAGCACCCACCCAGTGGGCCCATACCTCTGTTCCCAGGACACGTCAATCAGCAGTATGTCTACCACTACAGGGACCCCAGGCCACCCCAGAAACACAGGACGATCAGGGACCTGGGGTCAGTGGCAGTGGGCACACGGTTCAGGGGACAGAGGCACAGGACATCGGGGAAGCTGGGACGACTGCTGTGCGACAGGGGGAGGACAGGCCCAAGGAACCGACTCTCCAGGAGGCACTCACCATAATCCTGGGAGCATACCACCATTCCCAGGAGACGACGGGCCAGGTACTGGACAAGTTGCATGAGAACATGTGGCTGCAGGAGGGACAGTATCTGGGGATCATTGAGGACTTGAAGGACATCTACACCACCCTGGTCTCCATTGCAGGGGTGCTGGCAGACACGGCCAACACTATGAGGGAGGCAGTTGCACTCCACCAGGCCTCTGCACTAGCCAAACAGATGAACAGCCCTCCACCTCTGCTGCCGCTAGTGGACAGGATGCCCTGCCACAGGACCAACAGGCCACCAGCACCCCTCCACCTGCAGAAGGTTAACCACCCCGCAAACGTCCCCTGTGATCCAGGCAGAAGCCAGAGACAATTACCAAGACCCCGCCAGAAAATTAGACTCTCCTGATTGTCACCCTTGTGTCCCACTCTGTCACCCTGTCCACCTTGAACTCCCATTGCTCCCCTTCCTATGCCCCCTTGGACAATGCACCTGTGATACAAATAGACTGGACTCCAACCTGGACTTTCCTCCATGATCCCCCCAGCCCATTGCACATCCCCTTCTACCTCTTAGCACGGAAATAAACACCCTTTGAAAAATACAAGTATGGAGTATTTCAAATGAATTAAGTATGTGTTTGTTTAACAAGGTTGAAACATTGAAAATCAACTGTCAGAAATGTATACATAGGAATGACCTTTGGTTGGCTGCTGTCAACACACCAGGAGCGATAGTGGGTCACAATTATCTGCTAAAAGAGATGCCAAAGGCTACAGTGAGTGGCCATAGAAGTGGGAAAATCAGCCTGCCAGTGACAATGTCAAACACAAAACTGTCAAGTAAATGTGAAGTAACACTATCTTATTGCACTTCTGTGTCCTAATCCTCTGCCTCCTCATCTTTACTGTCCACTGCGACCATACGGCCATTTCCAGCCTCATCCTCCAGCAGAAAAGGCACCTGGTGACGTAAGGCAAGGGCGTGCAACATACAGCATGCCACGATGATCTGGCAGACCTTCTTGGATGAGTAGTACAGGGATCCACCTGTTAAATGGAGGCAACAAAACCTGGCCTTCAGGAGGCCAAAGGTCCTCTCTATGATCCTTCTTGTTCGCCCATGTGCCTCATTGTAATGTTCCTCTGCCCTTGTCTTGGGATTCCTCACAGGGGTCAGTAGCCATGAGAGGTTGGGGTAACCAGAGTCACCTGCAAATATTGAGGGACAACTATTAGCCACACACCAACCCTTAGGGCCCACACCATACCCATACACTAACATCCACTGGGTGGGAACCAGGGCTCACCTATTAGCCACACCCTGTGCCTGGAGTTGAGCCATCACATATGGGATGCTGCTATTCCTCAGGATAAAGGCATCATACACAGACCCAGAATGTTTTGCATTGACGTGGGAGATGTACTGGTCCGCCACGCACACCATCTGCACATTCATCGAGTGAAAGCTCTTTCAATTTCTGAACACCTGTCCATTTTGACGGGGGGGCAAAAGCTATATGTGTACGATCAATAGCCTCAATAATGTTGGGGATGTGTCCCTTTGCACAGAAATCAGCTTTCACTGTGGCCAAATCCTCCACCTGGGGGAAAACGATGTAGCTGCGCATGTGTTTTATCAGGGCAGACAGCACACTCTGGTCAGCACTATTGAGAACATTGGCTGAGACATTCCTGCTGCCAAGCCAACTATCACTTGGAAGGAGCCACTTGCCAGGAAATGGTGCACTGATAACACTTGCACAAGAGGAGGGATCCCAGTGGGGTGATGGATAGCAGAGATTAGGTCAAGCTCCAATTGGGCACACAGCTCTGTAATTGCGGCCCTGTCCAGTCTATAGGTGAGGATAATGTACCTGTCCTCCATTGTTGCCAAGTCCACCAGGGGTCTGTGCACGGGGGGATGTGTCCATCTCCTATTCATCTGCAACGGTTGCAATCTATGGGACAAAATGGTGAGCAGCTGGTCAGTATCTCTTATTTCCAACCACTACACTTCAATGCATGTCATGATTGTAACAGTATTGTTTTGGAGAGGTCCAAATGGTGCATAAGTGTACTTTGACGCAGTTAGGAGCCATGGCCTGCACCACCCATTGAAATGGCGTCTGCTTGTCCTGTGTGGAGGGACAGGTGGAAATGAAATAATTCCACTGACGCTGTGTGCCGTTGTAGGAGGCGGACGAAAACTGCTGTGCAACTCCTCATTGGTTAACATTGGGCCCTATGGGGTACAGTGGCCAATGGTGATGTATGCCGGCGGTGACAGTTTGCACCGCCGCGGACGTCACTGCCATTTTCTATCTGTTCACTTATTTGATACCTGACCTTCAACAGGAGAGGACCTACACTACAAGTGATGCTGTGACCTGGGTCTGGAACTAACCATGGCTCGTGTCACTGGGGAAAGGGCCCGTGCCTTCACCTCGGTGGAGTTGGAGCGACTGGTGGATGGGGTCCTACCCCAGTACCGAATGCTGTATTGGCCTCCAGACCAACAGGTGGGTACACCGTGAGCATGATGCATGGGGTGTGAATGCATGGAGTGCTGTGTGTGAAGGCCTCATGTGGGGGGGTTGGTGGATGGGCCCTGGGCAGAGTGCTGCACGTATGGTGGGCTGTGTCTGTGCTTATGGGGATGGGAGGGGCATGATGGGCCATGAGTGTAACAGGCAGGATGATCAGACTAATACCTTTCCCTGTGTCCATTTCCCTGCAGGTCAGCGCCCATCAGAAAAAGGGAATATGGCGTGCCATCGCCAAGGAGCACCCACTTTCGCAAACGGTGGGAGGACCTGAGATGCTGGGTACGGAAGACAGTGGAGTCCCAGCTGGGGATGGCCTCCCAACGAGGATGGGGTGCCCATCAAAACCTGACTCCCCTGATGGCCCGCATACTGACGGTGGCCTCTCTGGAGCTGGATGGGCACTTGGGGCATCACAGCAGCAACAAGGGGGTGAGTACAGTGCACCAATATACAACTTGCGCCTGGTGGGGTGGTATCCGGGTGGGGGATGTGGGCCTGTGGGTGCCCCTAGGCCAGGCCTCACATTGCAGAGTAGGTCCTATGTTGGGCAGGGTTCTGATGTAAAATACCTCCAACCAAGTTAGTAAGCATCCACTACTGGGCAGGGGTCTGTGGGTCTCAGGTATGCTGCAATTGGCATTAGGTGTCCCTATCCGTGGCCTGGTGACTAGCATTGTGACTAGTAGTGCATTGCCTAGTGCGTAGGGCTGTTCCCTGTGTGTGTCATGTACACCAATGGTGGTGTTGTTGCCGCCATTGACCAACTGTATTCTTTGTCCCTCCCCGCCTTTTTGTTTTGTCACCCTGTCCTTATGTGCATTAGCATCATCTGGTGGAGGAGCTGAGGCACCGGCGACGGAGGGAGCTGCATCCCACAGGGGGGCCAGGAGTCCGAATCCACCTACGGTGATGGCACCAGTAGGTTGGAGGGCGAGGGGATCAGTACGGCAGAGACAGGAGTGGACAGTTCGGACACGGATTCCTCCTCAGATGGAAGCTCCCTGGTGGACACCTCTGTGCCCACCCCAGCTACAGGTACAGCTGCCACCCCTGTACCAGCACCGCCGTCCCAGCAGCCCCTCAGCATGTTTCTCGTGCCTGCTCACCCAGGAGGATGGGCATCTCCTTCGCCCCAGGCACCTCAGGCCCTGCCCCAGTGAACCCTGCTGCCCTGAGTGAGGAGGCTATTGACATCCTGCAATCACTCTCTGTTGAGCAGCCAACCATTGTGAATGCCATCCAGGGGCTGGCAGCCCAAATTCAACAGACAAATCCATTCCTGGAGGGCATTCACACTGGCATGGCGTCCCAACATAGATCAATCCAGGCTCTGGCCTCCTCTCTGATGGCAGCCATTGTCCCTGTTTCCACCCTCCAACTTCCTCTACCCAGTCCCATTCCCCTCAACCTCAACCTCTCCCAAGCACACAGGCAGACGAGCAGGCACCCAGGACAACACACAAGAGTGGACATGGCAAACACAAGCACCACACTTCATCCCAAAGGCACTCAGACAAACACCATCCAGATGCAGATATACCAACATCCACTGCCTCCACTGTGGCCCCCTCCTCCTCGACGTCCACCTCCCTCCCAGTTTCGTCTGCATTCACACATGCATGCACTACATCTGCATCTACTACCCCCATTACCAGCACACCTATCAGCACACGCCCCTCACTGCCAGTCACCACACCTACTTCCATGCACACGTCCCCTGTGTCCTCTCCCACTGTGTCTGTGCCCCCTCCTCCCAAAGTACACAAACGCAAGCACTCAGACAACCAACAGCCATCCTCCTCACAACAGCATCCAGCCCATGCACCGAAACACAGCAGACTGACACCTCCTACAACCACTCCCTCTACCTCCACTCCCAAACCATCTCCCTCTTCCCGCACCAATGTCCCTAAGAAGCTTTTCATCTCCACCTTTGACCTCTTCCCTAGCCCTCCCCCCATCCCTCACGTCAGGCCAGGGTGGTCAGAACCCAGCCAAGTACCTGAGCCACCCAGTCCAGGGGCACAGTAGTGTCCACAGCTACACCAGGTGGGAGAGGATCTTGGGCACAGGCAGCCACACTGATAGGGCGCCTGCACCAAGTGCTGTAAGGAAGAGCAAGGAGACACCCCCAGCTGCTGCAAAGAAGGGCAAGGAGGCACCCCAGCTGGTAAAAGGAAGGGCAAGGAGCAATCCCCGGCTGCTGCCAAAAGGAGCAAGGAGCCATCCCCAGCTGCTGGCAGGAAGGGCAAGGGGCTGCACCAGCAGGCAAAAAGGACAGGAGGCCTGGTGCTGGGACTCAGAGCCCCCACCACCAACCATGGTGTGGCAGCAGTCCGAGGCTACAGGGTATGGGCTGGAGCCTCCCCCCACCACTGCCAGCACCGACACCAGCACCACTGCCAGCAGCAGCAGCCCCAGTGGGCAGCCGTCAGAGGCTGCAGGGGAAGGGCTGGAGCCACCCTCCACTACTGCCAGCACTGACACCAGCACCGCCACTGCCACCACTGAGCAGCCGTCACCGCCGGCAGACAGTGTGTAGTCCTGCATCCATGGGCTGTTGTGCGGCCTGGCCCCTGCAAATCCTGTGGGTCTGACACCCAGGTGGGAGACTGTGACCTTGCACTCCCCAAGATCTGCATCACAGGGCACAATGCCCCCTCCAGAACCAGTGGAAGAAGCCATCCACTCACCCCATCCTTCCCAGGATGAAGCCCACTGGGCACAATGCCCCCTCCAGAACCAGTGGAGAAGCCATCCACTCACCCCATCCTCCACATGATGAAGCTCACTGTGCACAATGCCCCTCCAGACCCAGTGAAGAAGCCATCCACTCACCCCATCCTTCCCATGATGAAGCTCACTGGGTACAATGCCCCCTCCAGAACCAGTAATAGAAGCCATCCACTCACCCCATCCTCGACAGGATGAAGCTCACTGGGCACAATGACCCCTCCAGAACCAGTGGAGAAGCTATCCACTCACCCCATCCTTCCTCGGATGAAGCTCACTGGGCACAATGCCCCCTTCAGAACCAGTGGAGAAGCCATTCACTCACCCTATCATTCCCAGGATGAAGCTCACTGGGCACAATGCTCACTCCAGAACCAGTGGAAGAAGCCATCCACTCACCCCATCCTCCACAGGATGAAGTTCACTGGGCACAATGTCCCTTCCAGAGCATGTGGGCAAATCACCCACTTGATAGACTATGGCCTTGCACTCCCCAGGACAAGTCAGCGGGCAAATCACCCACTTGAGAGACTGTGGCCTTGCACTCCCCAGGACGAATTAGTGGGCAAATCACATACTTGAGAGATTGTGGACTTGCACTCCCCAGGACCAAGCTCAGGGCATGTTGCCCCCTCCAGAGCATGTGGGCAAATCACCCACTTTAGAGACTGTGGCCTTGCACTTCCCAAGACCAAGCACAGGGCATGTTGCCTCCTGCAGGACCAGTGGTGTTCCATCTTCCGGCTGAGGTGCCCCCCCATTCCCTGTCCCCTTGAGGTGCCTGTCTATTTTTGACCTGATGCCCCTGCAGTGTTCTCTCCGTGTTGTTGCAGGAGTGAGGTTGGGCCTTGGACTTTTTGATGTGGCCCTATGGCCCACGGGCATTGAGGACTGGGCAGTATCACTTGCATTGTAAATATGTATATACTTTTTGATTTGGATGCACAAATTTCACCTATATTCATTTGATTACAGCCTTTTTACACTATAGTAGTTGTCCTTGCATTATTCCTGGGGGTTACGTGGTGAATATGTAATGTTACTGCATCTGTTTGTGTGTTTGGTGTTGGGGGTGGTGGTGTTGCGTGTGTATGTCACTCTCTTTTTCCTCCCCCCCTCCCCTGTGTGCTAGGTGGTAGTACTCACCGTGGTCGTCTTCGCCGGCGTTGGTGTTCATTGTGGAGCAGAAGGTAGAACAGCATGGGGAAGACATGCAACCAGGGCTCCATGGCGGCATGGTTCTCCCTTGAGTGTCCAGAGGTGAGTCATTTCCCTTCTGTGCAGTGTTACCGCCAGGCTTAAACTTGTCTTTATTAGGATGATCTGTGGCCATGTGTCTTGCACCTTTGTGTAGCTCTTGCACCACGCAATGTGGTGCAAAAGCAATGCAACTGAAAAATTTGATTTATGAAGCCACGCAAGGTCACCTTGCAAGGTCTTGCGTGTCTTCATAAATTGCGAGTAATGCAATGCAGCACAGATGGCTGAGTTCCAATACTTTGCCTCAGGGAGGCATTTGACGTGCAGCAACCATGGATTTTGAAGTATTCCCAGATTTAACCAGAAGTGGTAGAGCTGGGAATGTACCAAAAACCTATGCCTCTCCAAGTTATGAGTAATGAGGAGAAATATATTTATTTTTCCTTGTTTTTTCTTCTTTCTAAGTGAGCTGACCACACAAAAAAAGAGGAGAAAGGCTCAGGGGATTGTTTTTTTGCAGGAAGGTGCCCCTTCCTGCACAAAAGCAATCCTGCATGCAATGGAGGCGCCATTGCACCATGGTGCAAGGGTGCCTGCTTTGGTGCTGGGCTGCCAAAGAGCAACATTGGAAAAAGGCAGGAGTGCACCTTATTGACTTAAATACAGCACATTCCTGCCCTTTCCCTATCACAGAGTGCAGTGCAGCAAGGTGACTTGCTGTGTCATGCAGCGTTGCTTGACAATCTTGTAAATATGCCCAAGGTGTTCATACTGCACGACCAGTGATTGGGTGGCTGCAAACTTTCTCAAAGATGGCCACAAACCGCCTGCATCACCCCTGTGGTGGATTTTACCTCACACAGAGAGTGTGGGGTGCCTCAAGCACACATCAACAGTGGGTAAGCCAGGACCTTCATACTGTGTCTGTGACCCAGATTGGTGGGATCCCAGGAGTAGTGCATGCAGGGTATTGGAATATATTTGGATGTACAGCTCTATGCAGCTCCAGTCCAAGGATGATTTGTTTTTCACCTAGTTAAGATTTTTACCAATGGCACTTATAGAATGTGGGCTAAAATGACTGCAGGGCTCAGTGAGAAGGTAAGAACATTTACATGCCTCGGAAGTTAGAATAAGAAAAAGAAATACTATCTAAAGTAGTTTTTAAGACTGAAAATTCTAACGCAAATAGCTTTCCTACAACTGGCAGACATTGAAAGTAATTTTGTGGAAGGACAGATGAGTCAAAAAACACATTTGAAAACACCCTTAACTTTGCATAAATTGTTAAATAAACTAGGTCCTCTACCCAGTCTGTCCTATCTTGGAGAATACCCCAGGTTCTGACCTTAAACATTTGCAATGCCATTGAGTCTCATTACCATGCCAGCCAGAACAAATTGGCTCAAATGACTGTAAACATTTTTTATCTGTCAATAGCGCCAAGATACCTCCATTGGGGGGGTCAACATTGTGTTCTATAAATACACATTCTATGCTTTTGTTATGTTATTAATATAAGTGGTGTGGCTGAACCACCCGTAAGATGACGGCCAGCTTCTGAGTCTCCTGCCACGTCAGAGATCTTTGCAGGAGTTTTGCCTGACCAACAGCTTTTAAATATGCTGCAGTGAACAGCAGCAGTGCTGAAACATGGGGACAGCAGTTAAGTCCTATTTTAGACTATTTCATGGTTTATTTACACTATAAATTTGGCAGCATTGTTCCCCCAAGGTAACGCAGTCGGGGTCACAATTTTGGCAGCAGTTGGACAAGCAGAGCACTCAGGAGTCTTATTCATGCTGGGTCCTTTTAATAAATATATGAGGGATTATTTTTGTAACACATTACCCATGTTTTATCAGCACTGGGCATTTGTTTTCTTCAGTGACTACACCTTTTTTTCTGACATTTTAGCCCTGGTTATGCCTCTGAGGAAGTTTACTCTGCTTTTGCTCCTCTGTTCATGCCTTAAGGAAGTCATATATACTTTTTGGCATATTTGGCCCCTCCCAGCTTAACTGACTTATGCTGCACGTGTAAGTCTAATAGATCCCTGATACGCTATTTGTGTCATTTCTTTCTATATAATAATTTGTTACTGCTTTCATCGATCAACTGAGAAGTTACATCATGCATCTCTTCTCCTTTTGGGCTATGCTAGTACCTCTTAATGCCTTCTGGAATGGATTCCGCCACCTAATCCACTCAAAAGATTGCATCCTCACTTGCTACAATGGCCTCATCTTGGAAGGAATCTAAGAGCAGAACAAACAAAAGACAGAAGAAGGACCCAGCTGTTCCTGACAAAATCACCTCTCCTCTAACACTGAAATATATAATGGAAGAAATTTGACTTTTGAAACCTTTTACAGTAGAAACCAATGCCACGTTAGGATAAAAGAGAAGTGGACAAATATTGAAACCCAAGTGACTGAGGTGGAACAATAGTTCAGTGATGTTCAGGATATTGTCACCAAGATTGAAATGATCTCTAGGGAAATCTCTGTGTTAAAACAACAAACAGAAGATTTTGAAAATCATAATAGACCCAACAACCTAAGAACATATGGAATTACAGAGGGCACGGAGGGTTCCGACATGCTCCAACTTCTCAAAATTCATATCTCTAAGACTGGTGGCCTCAGAGGAAAAATGAATCCTAAATCTTCAGAGAGCACACCGCATTGGCCCCAAATCCTCGGGTCACCCAAAAGGAATTATAATTTTATTCTTGAAATACACTGACTTGAAGATGATCTTATCAGCAGCTAAGCAAAGGAAACAAATGCTATGGTTGGGTCAGAAAGTTCTCTTTTCACATGGTGTGGCTTGCACCACTGCGAGCCAAAGAAAGGAATTCCTATTGCTATGTCCTGCTCTACGATCCATGAATGCTCATTATGATCTAATACATTCATGCATGTTCAAGACATCTATAAAGAGAAAACTTCTTTTGATTCCTGTGAGGGATTGAGGAAATGTATATTTCATCATAAGATGGAGGAGATGGGCCTTGGGAAAACTTGACATATTTGACCAATTTTGCTCTTCTCGCTATGATTGCCTAGATTGGTCTGACTGAGTTACTTCGGAGTATGTCATCCTCATATGCTTTTCTTGCCTTTGCCGCCACCTTTCATCTTACCTGGTTGTTTCTCCTGGATGTCTCTCACATACTTGTATCCCCCCCAGCCGACCTAATGTGTACACTCTGTTCCTCAATTGTTGGTAAGTGCTCCTGGTCTTATTACCATGTTGTTTCTGGTCTATAAGTTTGTGCTTTCTTTTTTTAAAATAACAATTTATTTTGTCAATCCTTTCTTGACTGTGGGGGTCTACCTGTCAGCTACAGAGAATACTTTGTTGGTTGCCCTATCTTTCAACACCCCATTTTAGCATTTATGTTGAACTATATGTTTTATTGTTTTACTGATCAACATGGCTCCTTACCATCACATCTTTCTACATCAAATCCTTTGTTATTCTTTTCTTTTTCCTTATTCCTTCTTCTTCTTGCTTGCCCTATTCCTTTTCTATCATCTTGTTCCAATAAGAATGATGTGCTCACTGTTAAAATGGTTGTTATTACTTTTAATTAACTTGTTTACATAAGTTCACTACATATGCTTATTATGTTTTACTTGTCAAATAATTATGTGTGTCTAGGAATGTCACAGGTCTGCATAACCCTATTATGAAACAGAGAGTGCCTATTCATTTATCCCACCTAAAATGTAACATTTTTCTGTTGCAAGAAACACAACTTTTAGATAAGGATATCAATTCATTACAAAAAGAAATGGGTAGGTATTTGTTGTCCTGCCAACACAGACAAGAATGGAGTTTCTGTACTGTTCCATAAATCACTTTCTCTGGTGGTTACCAAAGGAGGAAAGGGATGATGAGGGTAGATGGCTTTTCCTTCATGTCAATATTCACCACACACCTATTTCCATTCTCAGTATTTACAGTCCTACCAGTACTGATGTTCACATTTAGGAATGAATGTCAACCATAAAACGTTCCTCTTCTAGTTCAAAATTTATCGTTGTTGGAGATTGCAATCAGATTATGGATCCCTTTCTAGATAGAAAGTCCCGAATTAAATATGTCCCTAACAAAATGCAAAAAGTATTCAAACACTCTATTCATTCCAGATGGTTGGTAGATGCCAGGAGAGTTGATATCCCAGACTCTCTAGAATCCCAACCCAGAATGTATTACATATTACTTTCACCTCCTTTAATTTCCACACTCACTAATGCTGAAATCAGATCCATGTTAATTTGAGATCATACACCAGTTACAATCAATCTAGAATTGATGCAAGAATCTTCCAGATCTAGTCGATGGAGCTTCAATAATTGTTTATTGAAGGACAAGGTTTTTGTGGAAGCGTTTAAATTCTTCCTTAATGACTTTTTTTCCTCTAATATTACTCCTGTTCTTCAATTTCATGCCATTTGGGATGCTTTCAATGAAACAGGAAGAGGCTACATAATTGATTATGTTTCAACCAAAAAGGAAAAAGCTCACAAAGACTCCTAACTACTGTTAATTTCTATTAAACAGCTTGAGCATGAATATATATCCAGGGATAATTCTACACTACAGCTTCTCATTCAAACCAAGTTTGAATTTACTAAAAAATCAATGGAAGAAGCTTTTGGAGTACTGGTAATGGTTAATTTCATATTTTATGAAGGGGTCAACAAAGCTTGCAAATTGCTTGTCAATTACTTGAAAGTTAAATCAAAAAAGTCCAATGTAGTTAAAATTATGGATGAAAATGGTGTTACTCACCAACTCTTGTTTCTCTGACTTCTATTAAACCTCATATACTCCAGAACACTCTCCCTCGGGTGAGTCACTGAACTCTTACTTTAATTCTCTTCCACCACGCCAACCCCAGAGGCAGAATTTTTCTCCCCTAGATAAAGACATTTCTCTTTCCAAACTAAAGTCTGCCCTTACTAAATTGCCCAGACACAAAGCCCCTGGACCAGATGGTTTCTTGGCTGAGTTTTACTCACATTTTTCACATATTTTGCTTCTGCATGTACTTTCACTATATCAATACTTTCATCTCTCACAATGAAGCTCAAGGCATCTTTTTAGAAGCAATGATCTACTAAATTCCAAAAAAAGGTAAATATCCCTCCTCATGTGCTAATTACAGACCCAATTCTCTCATTAATTTAGATTACACACTTTTTGTTAAAATTTTAGCTCTTCAAATTACACATTTTATCCCAGATATAATTGGTCTAGGACTAATTGGCTTCATGGAGGGCAGACTTATGACTAACAATTCCAAAGCTTTTCTGGACATTTTACACCTTTCATCAAACCGTAATAAACCTATGGCTGCTATCACACTAGATGCTGTAAAGGCTTTTGATCATATTCACTGGTGATTTGCGTTTTGTGCTCTGAAATGGCAGGGTTTTAGTCCAACCATTTTAAATACCTCAGCTTGGTCAACCTATCCCTGAAGACATCTGTATTTCTTAATGGTACTCAATCCTCTTACTTTTCTCTTTTACATGGTAATGGACAGAGATGTCCCCCCTAACCTTCTTTTTCTATTATACTTGGAACCCTTTCCTCGCACTTTAAGTCACTCAACCTCCTTTCAAGACCAAATATAAAGACACTGAAGTTAAATTCAAAGCATATACAGATGATGCAGTCTTCTTTGTATCAGATCCACAAACATCCATACCGCCCTTGGTAACCCTTTTAACATCCTAATCTACATTTTCTGGGTATAAATTGAATCTCACAAAGTCTAAGGTTCTCACTCTAAAACAAAATACTGTTTAAAAGTAATGTTTTTCAACACTGGATTTAGGTGGAATGACCAATATATTAAATGTTTAGGAATAAAATATTCCACCTCCATTACAAACATCATCCAAATCAATCTCTCTGACTTTCAACATAGGATTCTTCAGATGTCTAGGAAGTGCACCTCCTTGTATTTTTTATGTTGGGGTAGGTTAGACATAATAAAAAATGATGATGCTTCCCGTCATTAGTTTTCACATATCTATGCCAATAAAGCTTTCATTAAAGTTCTCCAAGTCAATTAATAGATTGCTTGGAACATTTCTCTGGAATGGACGAAAAGCACACATACCCTTAATTTCATTATGTAAACCTAAAGAGTTGTATGGGGTAAATATCCTTACGTGCTCAATGACACCACTGCAGGAGTTTCTAAAATCCTCCATCTGGCATAATAAAGGTAGCAAAATATATAATCGCATAACTTTTTGGAAGAATTGGGCAATACAGCTAATGAGCCGAATGGGCCCTCTCTCTTCATCTGAAATTTAAATTAAATTTGGAATCCTCTCAAATATGAATCTCTAAAGATTGCCCTTATGCAATCTATTTATACATATACACAAACATGATCTCATATTCCTTCTCTGCCCCTGAACAGATTAACGTTTCCCCACATATCAAAGCATCTTACATATATAATCATCTACATGACATAACTCCCTCTTGTTTAAAATTTAAAATTGAGATTCTGTTGAGATGGAACTACTTTACTCCTTTCTTTTATAGACCTGGAATTTAATTTGATCTAACACTTCTTGCAATGCCAGCACCATGCGCACCCTATATTATTTCTATAACATGTTGTTTATGACTCTACCTTCTATTCATAAATATAACCCAGCTATACCAAATACATGTTGGTCTTGCAAAACTACACCAGGTACATGCCTACGTATGTATTTTCATTGCCACTCAATTGGAATTTTTTGACTGGATGTGTGAAGGGCAATCTCAATCATATGTTCAATCAATTTTCCATTTGACATTCAACTAATTTTTGGGAAGCTCCACACACCTTTGGTTTGGTACGTGTAACTTGGTAAATTTGTGGACCTACTTTTTGCCACTGCACTTCAAATAATGAAATCTAACTGGAAGAACACTACTATGTTTCCTACAGCTGGTTGGTGGAACCTTCTCCATTCTCATCATAGACTTGACAGAGCATCGGCTACCTTAAAGCTTTATCTTATTAGAAAGGATATGTTTTGTTCACCTCTTGCTGATTATTTAAAAAGAAAGTCCCAATGGACCCAGGTCAGTACTATTGAATTGCAGGCTCCATTATTTTTTCTTCTAATGTATTTACAATTGAACTCTGTTAATTATATTAAGTAATAACTATTGAACAACCCTACTATTTAGTTATAAGTAACGTTGTATGATATTGCTAGTTTCTTCCCTCTCCTTTTCAATTCCACTTTATCCCCTTTCCTTCATGTCTTTTTTCCTCATCTTTTTCTTTTTCGCCTCTCTCCTCATAAAATATAAAATGCTATGGCCCTCGTTACAACCCTGGCGGTCGGTGTTAAAGCGGCGGTAATACCACCAACAGGCCGGCAGTACAAAAAATGGAATCACAATCACAGCGGAAACCGCCAACACAGACAGCCACTTTAACACTGATCGCCACGGCGGTAGCAATAAACACAGCGGCGGTAACTGCCAACAGACAGGCGGAATTCAATGTACCGCCCACCACATTACAACCTGCCCATCCGCCATCTTTTCCGGGGCTGTACCAACGCCATCAAAAGCACGGCGGAAACAGTACTTGGAAGGGAAACCACCTACCTCTCGACACTCAACGAAGAACTAGGACGCCATGGAGCCCGAACTACAGGTTTTACCGATGTTGGTGTATCTTCTCATCTAGCAGGAGTACGAATGGTGGCGGCGACGACCACAGTGAGTACTGCACCTAGCACACAGGGGAGGGGGGAGGAAAAAGAGACTGACACACACACGCAACACGCAACACCCCCACCCCTACCCTCACCCCCAACACCATACACACAAATAAATGCATCAACATTACATATACACCCTGTGACCCTTAGATATAGTCAGATATACATTACAAAATCAAAAACAGTATTTACAATATATACAATATGTACATAAGGCAGTACATTGTCCAATCAAAATGTCGGTGGGCCACTGGGCCAAAACTCATGGGCCAAGCCCACACTTGACTCCTGCCTCAATATGGAGAGAACACTGCAGGGGCATCAGGTCGAAAACACACAGGCACCGCAGGGGGTCAAGGGAAGGGGGGCACCTCAGCCGGAACATGGGACAACGCCACTGCTCCTGGAGGGGGCTCCATGCCCACAGCGATGTCCTGGGGAGTGCAAATCCACAGTCTCTCAAGTCTCCCAAGTGGGTGGTTTGCCCACTGCCTGGTCCTGGGGAGTGCAAAGCCACAGTCTCTCAAGTCTCCCAAATGGGTAGTTTACCCACTGCCTGGTCCTGGGGAGGGCAAAGCCACAGTCTCTCAAGTCGATGCATTTCTTCACACGCTCTGGAGGGGGCTTTGTGCCCAGTGTGCCTTATCCTGCCAAGGATAGGGTAAGTGGATGCCTTTCTCCACTGGTTCTGGAGACGGCTTGGTGCCCAGTGTGCTTCATCCTGCCAAGGATAGGGTAAGTGGATGCCTTTCTCCACAGGTTCTGGAGGGGGCTTGGTGGCCAGTATGCTTCATCCTGCCAAGGATAGGGTGAGTGGATGCCTTTCTACACTGGTTCTGGAGGGGGCTTTGTGCCCAGTGATGCAACACTTGGGGTGTGGCACCTCACCTGGGTGTCTGATCCATGAGAGTTGCAGTGACCAGGATGCATGACAGTCCTTGGAGGCAGGGCTAGAGTCCATCCGGTGGCGGCTACGTCTGCACTGTGATGCTAGTGCTGGTGCTGCTGGGGGTGCTGCCAGTGGTGGAGGGAGGCTCCAGACCCTCTCCTGCAGCATCGAAAGGCTGTCCACTGGGGCTGCTGCTGCTGGCAGTGGTGCTACTGTCAGCGGTGCAGGTGGCGGGGCTTGCGGTGGTGCTTGCGGCGTTGCAGGTAGCGGTGCTGGCCGTGGTGCAGGTGCCAGTGCTGCCACTTGTGGGGGGAGGCTCCAGCCCTTCTCCTGCAGCCTCAGACGGCTGCCCACTGGGGCTGCTGCTGCTGACAGTAGTGGTGCTTGCGGCGGTGCAGGTGGCGGTGGAGGTGGCAGTACTTGCGGCGGTGCTAGCGGCGGTGCTAGCGGGGGGCTGCTGGTGGTGCGAGCCGCGGTGAAGGTGGCGGTGCTGGTGGTTTTGCTGGTAGCCACCAGCCCTTCACCTGCAGCCTCGGACGGCTGAAGTGCCTTGCCTGGTGTTTTGTGCCCCTTCCTCACCTTGGCAGATGGTGGTGTCACCTTGGGTCTGGCAGCTGGTGTATTTGAGGTGGCCTTGCTGGGTGGTTGTGGCTCCTTCCCCTTGCTTGGCAGGGGTTGGTGGCACACTGGCTGGGCGGATGGGTGCCCACTTTGATCCTCTGACAGCTGCAGGAACCACAGCGGACGTGGACTTGGTGGCTGAGATGCTGGGCTGGGTTTTGGCCACCCTGGCCCGAGGGGAATGATGGGGGAGGGGTAGGGAAGAGGTCAATGTTTCCAAGTAAAATCTTCTTAGGGACACTGGGGCAAGAAGAGGGAGAAGGTCTGGGAGTGGAGGAAGAGGGAGTGGTTGTAGGAGGTGTCTGTCTGCTGAGTTTGGGTGCAGGTGCATGGGCTGGAAGTTGTTGCGAGGTGGATGGCTGTTGGGTGGGTGGATGCTTGCGTTTGTATACTTTGGGAGGAGGGGTCACAGACACACTGGGAGAGGACACAGGGGACGTGTGCATGGATGTGGGGGTGGTGACTGCCAGTGAGTGGTGTGTAGTGATGGGCGTGCTGGTGATGGAGGTAGTGGATGAGGATGTAGTACATGCAGGTGTGAGTGGAGACGCTATTGGGAGGGAGGTGGATGACGAGGAGGAGGGGGACACAGTGAAGGCAGTGGATGTTGGTGTGTCTACATAGGGATGGTGCTTGTGTGAGTGCCTGTGAGATGAAGTGTGGTGCTTGTGTGTGCCTGAGCCACTTCTGTGTGTTGATTTGGGTGAATGCTGGTCTGAAGGTGTGCTTGGGATAGGTTGTGGTTGAGGGGATTGGGACTGGGTAGAGGAAGTTGGAGGGGGGAGACTGGAGACAGGGACAATGGCTGCCATCAGTGCGGAGGCCAGAGCCTGAAATGCTCTCTGTTAGGCTGCCACGCCAGAGTGAATGCCCTCCAGGTATGCATTTGTTTGTTGCAAATGCCTCTCGACACCCTGGATGGCATTCAGAATGGTTGACTACCCAACAGTGAGGGATCTCAGGAGGTCAATAGCCTCCTCACTGAGGGCAGCAGGGCTGACTGGGGCAGGGCCTGAGGTGCCTGGGGCAAAGGAGATGCCCACCCTCTTGGGTGAGGGGGCACGGGAAACACATTGAGGGGCTGCTGGGAGGGCGGTGCTGGTAGAGGGGGTGGCGGCTGCATCTGTTGTTGGGGTGGGCACAGAGGTGTCCTCCACCGCCAGGGAGCTTCCATCGGAGGAGGAGTCGCTGTCTTTGGTGTCCCCTCCTGTCCCCGTCGTGGTGCTTCCATCTCCCTCCGTCCCACTGGTGCACTCACCGTTGGTGGATTTGGCCTCCAGGCCCATGTGGGATACAGCTCCCTCGTTGCCGGTGCCTCTGCTCCTCTGCCATGTGATGCTAATGCACACAAGGACATGGTGACAAAACAAAAACGGGGGGGGGGGGAGACAGAGAATATATTTGGTCAATGCCAGCAATAACACTACCGTTGGCGTATACAACTCACAGGGAACAACGCTATGCACTATTCCATACACTACCAGTTACAATGCCAGTCTCCAGCCCATGGGGTACAATGCCTAACGCCATCAGGGGCACACCTCAAACAAACAGGGCCCCTACCAGTAGTAGATGCCCACTAACATTATTGGGTTTGGAGTGCTTCAGAGCCTGCCCAATAAGGGACCTACCCTGCCATGTTTGCCCTGGCCTAGGGGCCCCACAGTCCACATCCCTACCCAGGTAAAAGCTTAACGCCGGCAAAGTACTGAATCAGATTTTGTACTCACCCCCTTGTGACTGCTGTGATGCCCTCAAGCATGCATTCAACTCCGGATAGGCCACCGCCAGGATGCGGAACATCATGGGGGTCAGGGTACGACGGGCACCCTTTCCTCATTGGGAGGCCAGCCCCAGCTGGGCCTCCACTGTCTTCCTTGCCCAGCGGTGCAGGTCCTCCCACTGTTTGCAGCAGTGGGTGCTCCGCCTGTCAAGGACCCCCAGGGAATGCACCTCCTTGGCGATGGCACACCAAATACCCTTTTTCTGATGGGCGCTGACCTGCAGGAAAAAGACAGGAGAAAAGGGAATTAGTTAACTGTCTGGACTGTCACACTCATGGCCCACCATATCCCTCCCATCCCCTGACACACACATACATTGACCACCATACATGCAGCACTCTGGCCAGGACGCCTCAGCCCCCCCCCCCCCAGATGTGGTTTACATAGACAGCACTCCATACATTCATGGCCCACGCATCATGCTCACAGTGTACTCACGTGTTTGTCTGGAGGACTGTAGAGTAACGTGTACTGGGGTAGGATCCCATCCACTAGTCTCTCCAGCTCCTCCTCAGTGAAGACAGGTGCCCTTTCCCCAGACACATGAGCCATTGTCACTTCCAGACACAGGTCACAGCAGCACTTGCAGTGTAGGTCCTCTCCTGTTGAAGGTCAGGTAGCAAGTGAGTGAAGAGATAGAAAATGGCGGTCGCGTCCACGGCGGTGCGTATCGTCACCGCCGGCATACATCGCTATTGGCTCCTGGAACCCATAGGGCCTAATGATAGCAAATGCGAAGTTGCGCGGCCGCATACCGCAACGGCGCACAACACCAGTGGAATTACCTCATTTCCACTTGTCCCTCTTCACAGGTCAGGCAGCCGCCATTTCAGGGGGGCACAGGCCATGGCACCTAACTGCGTCACAGCAGACATTGGAACAGCAACTGACTCTCGGATTCACATACTGGTTCTATAAAGGAAGAAATGAATCATTATTGCATCAGATGTGTGATTATGACCCTCTGCTCATCGTTTTCCTCCATAGGCTTGAGTATGAATATGAGATTGAGACATCCTCCTGTGTACAGACCCCTGGTGTACCTTGCAACAATGGAGGACAGACACATTCTCCTAACCTACAGACTTGATCGGGCCACAATCGAAGAACTGTGTGCCCAATTGGAGCCAGACCTGATGTCAGCTATCCGCCAGCCCACAGGTATCCCCCCTCTAGTGCAGGTCCTGTCAGTGCTCCATTTCCTGGCAAGTGGTTTCTTCCAAACAACAGTGGCCATGGCATCAGGGATCAGGCATCATCCTATGTTCTCAGACGTGTTGACCAGAGTGTTGTCAGCCCTGCTTAAACACATGCGCAACTACATTGTATTCCCCCAGGTGGAGGATCTGGCCACAGTGAAAGCTGACTTTTATGCCCTGGGACATATCCCCAACATCATTGGTGCCATAGATGGTACACATGTAGCATTTGTCCCCCCACCGGAAAATGAACAAGTGTTCAGAAATAGAAAAAGCTTTCACTTTATGAATGTGCAGATGGTGTGTTTGGCGGACCAGTACATCTCCCATGTGAATGCCAAGTATCCTGGCTCTGTGCATGACGCCTCTATCTTGAGGAATAGCAGCATCCCGTATGTGATGGGCCAACTCCAGAGGCACCGGGTGTTGCTTATAAGTGAGCCCAAGGTCCCCACCCAGTATATGTTGGTGTGTGGGTATGGGGTTGTCCCTAAGGGTTAATGTGTGTGTCTGACAGTTGTCCCTCGATATTTGCAGGTGACTCTGGTTACCCCAACCTCTCATGGCTACTGACCCCAGTGAGGAATGCCAGGACAAGGGCAGAGGAACGTTACAATGAGGCACATGGGCGAACTAGGAGGATAATTGAGAGGACCTTCGGCCTCCTGAAGGCCAGGTTCCGGTACCTCCATCTGACAGGTGGATCCCTGTACTACTCACCCAAGAAGGTGTGCCAGATGATCGTTACATGTTGCATGTTGCACAACCTGGCCTTGAGACGCCAGGTGCCTTTTCTGCAGGAGGATGAGCCTGGAGATGGTCTTGTGGCAATGGTGGAGCCTGTGGACAGTGAGAAAGAGGAGGAAGAGAAAGAAGATGTGGACAACAGAAGTAATAGCATCCAGCAGTACTTCCAGTGACACACAGGTAAGACACTGTAACTTCACTTTACTTTTCAGTTTTCTGTTGGACATTGTACTTGGCAGTCTCATTTCCCTATGTCTATGGCCACTTACTGTACCCTTTGGCATCTCTAATTTCAGATCTCTGTGGCCCACTCTGGCTCCTGGTATGTTTACTGCTGCCCACTAAAGGTCATGCCAATGTTTATATAACTGTACATATGACTTGCAAGGTTTTCAGACTGTTGTACTAATACATATTTCAATAATTTGACGGACTCAAGATTTGTATTTGTTCCAAGGGTGTTTATTTAAGTGCTCATACGTAGGGGGGGAAGTCTAATGGGCTGAGATGATGGTGGAGGAATGTCCAGTTAGAGTCCAGGCTCTTGGTATTACAGGTGCATTGTCCATTGGGGCATAGGAAGGGGAGTAATGGCAGTTCAAGGTGGGCAGGGTGACAGAGTGGGACAGAAGGGTGACAATCAGGAGAGTCCTATTTCCTGGCAGGGGTCTTGGCAATGTTCTCTGGCTTCTGCCTGGACCTCAGGGACCGTTTACGGGGTGGTTCTCCTTCTGAAGGGGGTGGGGTGCTGGTGGCCTGTTGGTCCTGTTTCGGGGCCTCCTGTCCACTAGTGCCAGCGGAGGTGGAGGGCTGTTCTTCGGTGTGGCTAGTGTCAGGAGCCCTTTGTTGTGCCACTGCCTCCCTCATGGTGTTGCCCATGTCAGCCAGCCCCGCTGAAATGGTGGCCAGGATGGTGTAGGTGTTTTTAGGTCCTCTCTGATCCCCAGGTACTGTCCCTCCTGCAGCTGCTGAGTCTCCTGCAACTTGTACAGTATCTGGCCCATGGTCTCCTGGGAATGGTGGTATGCTCCCAGGATGTTGGTGAGTGCCTCCTGGAGAGTCGGTTCCCTGGGCCTGTCCTCCCCGTCGCACAGCAGTCCTCCCAGCTTCCCTGTTGTCCTGTGCCTCCGTCCCCTGAACCATGTGCCCACTGCCACTGACCCCAGGTCCCTGATCGTCCTGTGTTTGTGGGGTTGCCTGGAGTCCCTGTAGTTGTGGACAAACTGCTGATTGACGTTTCCTGGGGACAGTGGCATGGGCCCACTGGGTGGGTGCTGTGGTGGTGTTTCCAGAGGGGGGAGGGTCTGTGGTAGGTTGGAACTGTGGCAGGGTAACCGACTGTCCAGAGGTCCCTGATGGGCCAGGTTGGTCATCGTGATCCAGGAGTGCAGAGCTGCTGTCATCACTGTGGGCCTCATCTGGGGAGGGGGGGGGCTGGATGTTGGTGGCAACTCCTCTCCAGTGACATTGAGTAGGGGTCCTGTGGGGATGAAAATGCAGTGTTATTGTATCTGCATGTGCCATCCTGTGCATGGGTGTGTTTCCCTGTATGGTTGTGATTACCCTGTCAGCTTTGCCTTGTGTGCATGGTGATTTTGTGGGCTAGGTGATTCTTTCTAATGGGCATGCTGTGGTGTTGGGTGTCACATGCAGGGCTTGGTTTTGGGATAGGCGGGTTGTGATAGTGGGGTATATGTGAGGTGGTGGAGTGATGGGGTGAGGGTAGGGGTAGGAGTTTGTGATGGCATGCAGGTAGGGTGGGGGATATAGTAGTAAATATATGTCCTACCAGAGTTTAGTCCTCCTGCTACTCCTGCGAGGCCCTCAGGATGCATTTTTGCCAAGACTGGCTCCTCCCATGTTAGTTGTGGGGGAGAAAGTGGGGGTCCAACGCCAGTCCTCTGTATAGCTACCTGGTGTCTTGCAACCACGAACGCACCTTCCCCCGTAGGTCATTCCACCTCTTCCTGATGTCATCCCTTGTTCTTGGGTGCTGTCCCACAGCGTTGACCCTGCCCACGATTCACCACCATAGCTCCATCTTCCTAGCAATGGACGTCTGCTGCACCTGTGATCCGAAAACCTGTGGCTCTACCCGGATGATTTCCTCCTCCGTGACCCTTGGCTCCTCCTCTGAAAGCCTGGGGTGTCTTTGTGGTGCCATGGATGTGGTGTGAGTGATATGTGTGAGGATGTATGGGGTGATGTGTGGGCTGATGTGTTGTGGTGTGTGCTGTGAGGTGCGTGGATGGTGCATGGGTGATGGCGTTCTGTGGCTCAGATTGAGTGGGTGCTCCTGGCTTGTCTCTCTCTCTGTTCGCAATCTTTTTCTTTTGCTGAAAGGGTTGTGGGTAATGTGGGTGTGTGTTTTATAGTGGTGTGAGTGTGTGGGTGTGGTGTGTGTATGTGTGTCAGGTGTGTGTAGTTTAAATTGTCCAATGTGGTGGTGTTTTGTAAATCTGTGGGTATTTTGAGTGCGTGGGTGGTTTACCGTGGTTGAAAGACCGCCTCGGTGATTCGTGGGTCCTGATACCGGGGGCGTATTCCTGTTGGCGTAGCGGTGTGGGTTTTGGTACCGCCAATTTCTCACTGACCTTTGTCCTGGCAGACTTGTGTGGGTGTCTGTATTGTGGCGGATTTCTCTGTGTGGGTCATAATACCCATAGCGGTATACCGCAGCTCTCATGGAATCTAGGCGGCCGTCAGCACGACGGTAGACAGCATTTACTGCCAAGGTTGTAATGAGCGCCTATATGTTTATAAACGCAGATTTTCTATATTGTTACCTTTTGCCTTGGAGTATACAATGCATTATCCCTATGGTATATTATATTATCATTCTCTACTGTACTTTGGTTTATTGAGCTACGTTTTTATATAACATTGTATACTCCAAAATATAAATCTATTCTGTACTTCTGTTAAAGTATTCAAATAAAGCTTACTTAAACATTGTGTCATTAATATAAGAATGTCTGAACTGAGCAATGATATGGATACAGCAGGTTCTAACTTCACCTCGCTTTTGAATGCAACTTGGCTTTGGCATTCCTGCCTTCAAGTAGAAAGCCCGGATATATATAATGTGCTTTAGATTTATATACTGATAAGAAACACTTGATAAAGAATAGGACTTGTCACAGGGAGAACTGTAGTCGGTTCTAGAATGAAAATAAGAGCTAAGCATTTATAATGCCCATAATATATATGGACAGTAGAATGAGTAATACTGAACTGAAAACCAAAAACACCATTTGACAAATATAAAAGGAAATGAAAAATGAGACGTAAGCAGATATACAAAGCCATTCTTACCTTTGTGTAAAAAATAATTGGTATTGTGTCTTTCCCAGCATGCCCGAGCTAGTAAGGAACAAAGGAGCTTTAATCTGATTTGAGCTACTGATATGTT
This sequence comes from Pleurodeles waltl, assembly GCF_031143425.1. Lineage (NCBI taxonomy): Eukaryota > Metazoa > Chordata > Amphibia > Caudata > Salamandridae > Pleurodeles > Pleurodeles waltl. The sequence continues at coordinate 825,003,818 of NC_090444.1, forward strand.
TTGCTTTTTCTGTTATGATTGTTCTTACTTCACGCTAACGGGAGGGATTTGAATTGTGAATGTCCAGGTCGGACGTCTAGATGCTTGACTTGCTTTCTTTTAATGAGAAATAAAACCATAGGAGACCCGCTCACTTTGCACAAAGGATATCTGTCCCTTTGAAGATGTATTTCAAAATCAAGAATATGACAAAGCAAGATTACTTTTAAATAGGACTGTGTTAAAAATATATATTTTTTAAATCAATAAAATGAGAGAAATGATTGCAATATGAGGACAATGGAACGATTAAAACATGGAATAAATTGGTCTGTTCAGTGTATTATGTGCATGTTGAAATTCACCAAGTTGTTTTGCAACTGTATAGATCTTTCATAAAGCCATGAAACTCTGAGGTCACTTGTATTCCTTACCATATATTGTCACTGCATAGAGCGTCGCCCCCGCCAGCAGCAGCGGCTGCAAAACTTTAACAATGAAACGATAATAAACTATGTTTATTATTGTTTTGTTGTTAAAGGGGTGGGGCCATGGGTGATGGACAGGACGAGGGGAGTGCACTGTGCACTCCCCTGAGTGCGCATTTGTGTTTGGTCAGCTGTCTTGGGCCAGCCAAACACACATGCACACTGTGCTCTCTCCAGCCCGGCACTGTGTTGCTGGGCTGGAGAGAGCAGGCAACACAGCAGGCACAGGCTCCTAGTCTGCCTGGGAGCACCCTGGCTGGGCGCTCCAGCCAATCCTAACACTGTTCTAAGCAGCTTCAGGATTGGCCACAGGGCAGGCTGTGAGCCTGTGCCTCCTGTGACTAGGAAGAAGGAGTGGCAGTGCAGCAGCAGCGAGGCAGGAAAGTTTTTATTTTTTGCTATTTTCTTTTTTATTTTATTACTATCTGCCCCCACCGTTCCCCCTACAGCCATGGTCCGCCCGCCCCTTTCAACCCCCGCAAGTCGCGTCTGAACACCAATCTACAGTTGCATTGCGCTGCAAAAACATATGTGCAGTTTGAACAGTTGAGCAGTTATACATTTGCATATGGCTATTAATGTGTTAGCTAGAATGTAATAAAAAGTAGACATAGGTTTTCATACAGGAACTGGAGGCCTACATGTATCATACAATAATAACATACTTGTAGAAGTGAATATCAAATCACAAAGGCATGAGATTAGTTTAACTATTGTGTTCCACCGTTTATAAATGTTCCAGATAACACCTTGGGAGCAATATTGTTTTGACTAGAAAACACTGTCATTTACTCTGGACGGAATTTTAATGCTCCAGGTAGTCAGAAGAGAATGAGGGATTGCATGCCACAGTAACGTGATTTTTATATCAACTTGTAAAATGTTGTGTCCACAAAATCATCTGCCAACATATTGTCAAGGTAAGTATGTAAAGGGACATAACAATTTCCTTTTAGAAACTCCACACCGAATTATTTTAATGATATGTTGGTAATCAATATTGTGCAAACAATATCTTTGCAAGTCAATATTAAAGCCACAGCTTTATTAAACCCACTAAAGCTTACAAGTGAAGATATCATGATGTGCCTCACCCAGAATCCCATACTGCCATACCTCACAATCACACAGAGATGTAGACGATTCAGACACTCACATTGCATTCACATAATACATACAACCAAACTTGTACACATACCTAACTTTCACACACCATCAAACAAAAGTTCACAGATTCCAGCTCATGCTTATCAACAATCAATCAGCAGTACACCACACACCAGGCCTCATCACCTATCACAAGCTTGACACCCCTTCATCACAGAAACATGGTTCATGCTGACATCTTCACATATCTTAGACATCCTTCTTCCCACAGCCTAAGGCATTCTTTGTGCAGGTGAACATAAAAAGGGAAGAAGCCTCACTGTCATTCGTATATCCTCCTGATACTGCATCCTAAGCAAGCAAATAACTCTCAACGCCACGGAGCGGCTGACATGCCATTTCCTACGCTCTACAACGCAGGTGTCCACCTTCCTTCTCATTTACAGGCTTCTCTGGCAGTACAAGGACTGTATTAATGAATTCTCATATGTCCTCATCACCTCATCCATCCAACATGCCCACACCTCCCTGTTTAGTGACTTCAAACTCCCAGACAACACATGCTCAAAAAACAAGGTACACTCTTCAACCTCATTGATACACTCAATGTGGTAGAACATGTCACATAACTAATACACTCACAAGCCACATCCTTGACCTTGTTGTTGACAACATCACTGACAAGCCAATGCAAACCATCCATACCCCTTGACTGGACTGACCACTTAGCCATCCCTATCTACATGCTTAGCATCCAACCAATAAACCAAGGTCAACATAAAAGAGAAGAACAGTCCTTCAGATCCTTCAAAAACTTCTGCAGAGACAACCTAATGCTTGAACTCATTTCTCAATCAATTAACTCTACTTCCAACACCAATAACCTTAGAACAACTTCGACAATTTTATAAAGGGTACATGAACATCCACACCCCAATTACAAGACTCAAGACAAAGATGAGAGCTCCCTGATATTTTAAAGACCTTGCTGACAATAAACGGTTCATCCCTTCAGGAAAGAAAATGGATTAAAAACAGAAGTCTCAAAGACCTCTTGATACTGAGGTCTCTTCTCTCAACACACAGACAGTTCATCACATCAACCAAATTAAAGTACTATACCAACAACATCAATGAAGAAACCAACAGAAGCAGAATGCTGTTCAAGACAATCAAGCACTGCATCAACCTCCTGCTGGCCCCTTCTATTCCTCATGCCACAGAAAAGTGCAGTGTCAACCTCTTCTTCTGTCAAAAAAAGTATAGAAGATCCTAAAGCACGTTGCAACACCAAGCTTGTTTCAATTCTTATACCTACCTCTTTCCACACAATGCCGCTTGGTCAGCCTTCAAAAACCTGTTTCTCTCATATCTCACTGACTTACTCAACTCCCTCAAAGCTAATTCTTTGAAGATAATGTCATCATTGTCCTTCAGCAATTATCTCTTTGGAGATGCTCTTTTACCCCTTCTTATCACTGTCAAAACCTCCCTCACTCACAAGGCATTTTCCAAGCTCTCAATACAAGAAAAATCCTCTCACTTCTAAAAACAAACCTCCACCAGACCCTTATGACTTCGGCAACTACTGGCCCATCTCTCAGCTACCATTAATCAGCAAATTCATTGAAAAATCAGGCTTTGTTCCACTCCAATACCACATGAATGCTACCCATCCCCTGCATGACAACCAATCTGGCTTTAGTTCATGCTGCTGCACAGAAACCATCAAGACTTCATTCATCATACACACCCTGGAGTCTCCAATGGGATTCTACGCAATGTCTTTCACTGGTTCTCCTCTTACTTCCCTACCCAACACAAGTTTGCTCACATGGACATGTCCAACCCATAAAAATATCCCTATCAGCCTTGGTGTACTCCGGCGTTCAATGCTGTCTCCTGTTATTTTAACCTATATATTGGGTTGCTTAGTACTCTGCTTACAAATAACAGCATCAAGATTAACCAACAAGCTGATGATACACAACTTTACTTGAATGACCCCACTGCATCAGACATCCAATGTATCAAACTGTGCTTGCACATCACCCAGACCAGGATGTCCATCACCTACCTGAAATTCAACTCAACCAAGATAGAATTCCTGGTATTTGCAAGAACAATAAACAGGATACAGAAGAATGCTGGCTCGATGACAAGGACCTCAACAACTTTAAAACCCAATCTTAATGAATGCCAAGACGCTTGGTTTCAACCTGGACACCAGCCTTGCTCTCAAGGAACACTTTGCCAAACAAAAAAGGTGGCCTAATGCCACCTCTCTCTTGTAAAGAAAGTCAAACCATTTCTTCCAGAAAGCAACTTCGGAACTGCTGTGCTAGTCCTTATAGATGTGTCTGAGTGGTGATGATGACCTACTCCATGGCCTTAGAGATTCCAAACTGGCACCTCTTTGTAGTATCCTACATGTTGCAGCATCTCTCATATAAAGCCTGAAGAAATATGATCAGGTTACCCCCATCCTGATGGAACTCCATTGGATCCCCCTGCAAGCCAGCGACATCTTAAAAAAAGCTGCATCGTTCAAAAAGCTATCATAACCAGTACCCCTGCTTATCTGGGAAACAAGCTCACCATCTCTTGTGGATCTCAGCACTCCCACAGCAAGGACACTATCAGACTGCAGACTAAGAAGTATAAAAAATAAAAAATAAGGCAGCATGCCTTTTCCATCTATGCTCCTGGAATCTGGAACAATATTCAAGTGTCCAGCAAGAAACCCTAATGGGGCTCAAATATAGGAAAGAGTTGAAGACTCACCAGTTAAAAGAACACTACATCACAACCTATCTTAACCATCTGCAACTCAGCCTCCTTTCCTCTTATAATTTAATCTTTACACTTGTATTTTACTGTGTACAGTGCCCTGATACTTTTTGACTATGTTCATGCTATAAAATACCATATAAACATACAACATAGTGGTATACCACCAAAGGAGCTGTCAGACAGTAAATCCTAGAGAGCATGTATGGACATATTTCAACTTGCCATGGTGTTCATCATAGGTGCTGTATAGTTAACCACTCATAGTATTCCAAAATAATGTAACAGTATAATATTTATCTGTAGTGACCAAATCCTAGAACCTTCTAGTTGGGCAGATTTAAAATAGTGAGAACCCATTTATAAAGGCTGCATGGGGCTAGTGTTAAATTTAGGAATGGTGGTGCCTGTTTCTGGAGACCACGAGTGCAGCAATGTAAGTAACATTTTCCCACAAGTGAAGCTGGATCTTTGAACATTGGGGATCATGTTCATTGCAAGAGATGTCTCTGCCGATGTGATCATATTGATCATGTTAGCTGGATGAGATATCCCTGCTATGTGAGATGATTTCATCTTTAGTGCTGGTCTCACTAGAACCTCACTTCTGGGTTGAATTGTGGTGAAGGATGGTTGAATGGAAAAGAGCAAAAGGATAGTTAAGGTGGTTGATAAGGTTGTTAAGGAATGACTGACCTCTGTACTTGCACTCATGATATCTCTGGGAACTATGTTCAGGGTCTTGCAGGTGGTTTCAACCTAGGATCTGGCTACTGGTGAGTGTACAAAAGCTGGAGGTAATGTTTTCTCTCCCATTAGCTGTGAGTCAATTCTTAACTGCTACCTCTCATGTCTCCCACACTATGTTGTACATTGTCATGAAACAGCAGCCATGCTTTAATGAGCAAAGCACACCTAGCACACTGCAGTCATGCAGACAGCGTAACAGAGAATAAAGTTGTGTGGCTGAGGATTGTGGTTTTGTTGTATGAAGCTGATTCATGATGTTGCATTCAAGAAGGCATTATAAACACAGAGATTAAGTAGGAAGAAGGAAAGAACAGGGGAACCAGGCTAACTCAACTGCCCAAATCATTTTCTGTACTCAGGTATTAAATTGCACTAGCAAGAAATTACGTGTTCCTTTATTTATATCAAATAAGGAATTTGTCATGCATACCTTCCCCTTCAAGTGTGTTTTCAATAGAGTTCTGGATTTATTTCAGTAAGTGTCTCAGAGGAAGAGGAGTTATATTTAACATTCAGCTAAGATTACCAGATGACTCTATGGTGCTCATTACGTCTTTAGCAGGGAAGACCGCTGACCACCGTGCTGGCGGCCGCCAAAAGACGTCCAGCACGGCAGTCCTCTGACCGTCATATTATGGCTGCTTGTGGCTTTCTGCCATTTTCCAGGTGGAAAACTGCCAGTATTTGTACTGGCGGTCGGCGGTCTAGTGACGGTTGCACTGCTGACACCGCATGCCAACAAAACACTGCCTGCTGTATTTTAATTTGAAAAACAGAGTGGCAGTGTTGTGTTGGCTGGGCGCTGGTGACGGTGTAAGCGCCAGGACCCATTCCCTCCTGGACGACCACCTCGATGACCAGGAAAGGTGACCGTTTGAAAGGGGAGGGGGGGAGGTGTTGTGTGTGCGCGTGTCTGAGTGTGACTGTGAGTGTATGTATGGATTTGGGGGTGTTGTGTGTGTGTGCGAGTGTAAGGGTGTTGTGAGTGTGAGTGAGTGAGTGTCAGGGTGTGCGTGTGTCTTTATGTGGAAGATTGTTTGTTTGGGTGTGTGCGTGTATGGGGTGGGTGGGGTAAGTATGGGGTGTGGGGTTTGTGGGTTACTATGGTGAGCGGGGGTGGTAGGGGGTGAGAATGTTGTAAGGAAGTGGGTGGGGGCGCTCTTGGATGTATGGGGGGTGGGGGAGTCATCTACCGGCGACAGGAATGCAAATTCCTGTTGCCAGTAGCCTTTCCGTCAGGGTTTTTGTGGCTGTGCTATTGCCCCTAAAACCCTGGGGGAATGGAGACTCGTAATACCACTGGCAGTCTCAGGTGGACCGCTGGGTCGAAAATGCTTATGTCCAGCCCGGCGGTCCGACTGCCCTGGTGGTAGAAACGGAAAAGTGGCAGTTTGGAAGAGGCCAAACCGCCACACTTGTAATATGGCGGTCCACATCACCGGCCTGTCGGCAGTGGGACCGCCACCACGAGTCTGGTGGTCTGAAGACTGCCAGACTCGTAATGAGGGCCTTTATGTCAATGTGGATGTGGTCCTCCTGTCCTGGGCTGTGCTTACCAAGCTAATGCATACTCCGAGGTGTAGTGCTGCTTCTCTTTTTCATCCAATGGAACTACACACCTGAAAGTAATGATTATACAAGAAAACCCCAGGGCTGGCACACTGTGTTTTTGATGATTTGGAGTCATCCAGAAACCAACATGACAAGGCCACTGTAGGCATTTTAAAGCTTTGTTTGTAGTGCTATTTTCATGCCTCCTCAGGTCAGGGCATGGATTGCAGGGCTCCAGCTGACAACAGGAGGAACCCTGCCATCAGAACCTTCTATAAAGAACCTTGACAGACCTTGGCAGAAAATGTCATCTCTGTGATTGCAGAAACTTGACAATACCTGCATATTGAATTAACGCAGCATCCATTATAACAATAATCTTATGCAGCATACAGATGGGGATGTTGAGATTAGCCAAAAGCATATCCCTACCATCTATTCCCCTGATGTACTCTTGCATGCAATTTCTTTATGTGGTAACTTTGAACTAGATATCTGGTGCTTCAATTATGGAGAAATAGATTTTCAATTAGAAAGACCAAATTGAGATGAGGAAGAGGACACCCCATATTGACAAAAATTAAAGTAAATCCCTCTTTTCTGCTAGTGATGATAATTGCCCACACACGGCAGGTTATGTAATTTTTTTGGGTGAAACCATTGTGTTGCCCCAATTTACCTTACGCGATATTTTATAGAACTTTCTTTTTTCTCTTAAGATCAGATTGTGGAAATAAAGATGTTACAGCAATCAAAAAATAGCCTCCTTAGTAGTAGCTGTTAGCTGTTTTTGTCAAAACCTGCTCAGGCTAATACATTTGACAGCAGAAATAGATTAGGGCATACAGAAATTATTTCAATGCTGTGCATTTTGATGTTGGGTTAGAGGGGTTTGGTAAAGGGCATGATCGAAGGTCATGTCAGCAGGGATTGAGAGTGTGGAAGGTTCAGCACAGGGAAAGGCTGTGGATGAGGCCAGTCACACAATCCCCAATACTCAGGACTGAAGGTCACAGCGGGCGTTAGTCACATGAAAGGGTCTTTAAGTATTTCATTAGGAAAACCCATAAATTCACTGACCAATCTTATTATGGCTAAGGTTTTTTTGTACTCCTATTATATTAAAATATGTTAAAATATCAGAAATTGTCTTAAGAACACCATTAAAGTGTTCGTTCCTAAACAAAACTAAAAAATCCTTAAATTGGCCAATTGTAATTAGCTAATCAAACCATATTTTGTTCTCCTGCAATACAAACTAAATATAACACCCCACATGAATGCTTATACAAATAAATAACAAGCCTTAACAACACGACTCTTAAATAAAATAAACCTAAATAATGAATTGATGCTGCATTCATAGTGATGTCATTGTTAAGGTCAAGGTTAAGCTTGTATGTAATGTCACAGGTGATTTCGTTAGTGTCACTTGCAATGTCATGTGTCACATCATGGGTGAAGCGCATTGTAAAAACCGTTGAAGAGAAGTACACCAAGTTCGGAATAGAAGTCGAAAATTCATCACAAATTATGTTTTTGGGGGTTTTGAAATGGATCTGTTCAATAGTCTTCAAAAAATTAGCAAAACAAAAATGTGTCAGATAGGCTTGCCGGTTGAATTCACTAGCCTAAAACCTGAGAGTTACTTCAATATATTTTAAGTGTTTAGTGAAGTAAGATAAGTTAATCAAAGGCTTGTATTTATTCTGTGCTCAATATTCAATGAGAGAGCTTAACAGAATTGAATAGTCGCTTGCTAGCCCCCACCATTTTGAATTTGAGGGTTGAAGATTCCGTTTTGAATTCACAAGTCTTGCAGTCCTCACAAGTTTTCACAAGTCTAAAACAATAAGTGAAATACATACAAAAAGCATAACTAGAAAACACTTTTAAAGGCAGAGATCATGAGGTTGCATGATATGAGGAACAGGGCAGTATTTATTTAAATAGAATAGAATTTGTAGACAGCAAGCTGTGACTTCCATCATAGCAATGAGCCTGAAACCTGCAAGTTTAAGAAAACTATTTAAAAAGCAGGAACATAAAACAAGCAATTTACTAATAGTTGATGGAAGCTAATCTCTAATAGCTGCTTCAAAAGGCTGACTCCATCCAAGTGCTGGGAACTCACACTTTACTGTTCCCATGTATTGGGTACTCTGTAAGAACCATAACTTTGCACAAAGTCTTTGTCAGAGGAGCAGCCTTAAAATGACATTTGAAAATTTGAAAGAGAGCTGACCCAAACTGGCTCTGAAGATCAGACAGTGGATCTGCATCTCCTGTTTGGAGAATGTGAAAAAAGTGGAATCCAAGCTATCCCACTTTGTTCTAATCTCAAAGTCTTCTTGACCAAGGAAGGATCTACACCACAGAGTTCTTGAGAAGCTGTTGTGAAACCAGAGTCTGTGTCTGCCTGACACCCAGTCTTGCAAACGTGAAGGGATATTACTCAAGTCTGCAATTTTTTCTGGAGAAGTTAAGGGCCTACCTGAAGCCTGTCTTCCAGTTGAAAGAGGGAAAGTGCATGTTTGGCCATGAAGGCAAAGAGATTATCCCGGAGAAGTAGGCCAGTGTGTTCCTGATGTGTGGAGCATGCTCAGAGAAAACAAACTGACCCACAGAGTGAAGCAAGAATTGTTGTGAAAAGATTCCCCAGTTTTGCTTTGCAGTTGCTATGTGAGCATAATTAACACTTACAAAGATCAAGGACCACTCTGTTGTCTAGCCGTTTTAGGAAGGTATGAAAGGCTGGTGATACCACTGACAAGCTTGGGGAGTGCGAAGCTGCATCGTATCTGAAGTGGAAAGCCCTGGTCATCCTGAAGGTTGCAACTGCTAAAGCTGAGCACCTGTCTGCAGCTTGATGCTTTTAAAGGTGAGGGTTACTATGCAAAACTGCCTCACTAGTTTCATTCTGAAAAAACTATTGCATAGCAATGCTGCTGCTGGGGCTCCCACAGGACAGGAGCTGCTGGCACCAGGGTGGGATGCATACCACAACCGTCACACTGCTACAACTGTAACATCAACTGTTGGAAAATGAAGGGTCACCTTAAACTTTTTGCCTTCTTCCTCCTCTTTTTATGACCTCATTTTTATTGGCTTTAGGATTCAGGGCACTTTACCACTGCTAACCAGTGCTAAAATGCACGTGCTCTCTCCCTAACACATGGTAACATTGACTCATACCCAATTGTCAAATTTTAATGTACCTAGAAGTCTCTAGTAAGGTGCACTAGATGTGCCCAGGGTCTGTATCTTAAATGCCCCTAGTGGACCTGCTGCACTGATTGTGCCACCCACATAAGTAACCCCTTAACCCTGTCTCAGGCCTGCCATTGCAAGGCCTGTGTGTGCTGTTTTACTGTCACTTCGACTTGGCACTTAAACCTACTTGCTAAGCCTTAAATTCCACCTTTCTGACATATAGGTTACCCCTAAGGTAGGCCCTAGGTAACCCATAGGGAGGGTGCTATGTGGATGAAAGGCAGGGCATGTACTTATAAGTTTCTGGTAGTTAAAAATCTACCAAAGTCATTTTTGTCACTACTGTGAAGTCTGCTCCTTTCAAAGGCCAGCTTTGGAAATTCCCTTATATACTTTTCAGTGCAAAATTCTGATCTGAGTGCAGTAGACTTCTCATATTTGGCATGGCTGGAATGGTAGTAAAAACTCCTTCTGACTGGGGAAGTTGGATTGTACATTACTATTTCAGAATATTTTTAGAAAATAAGCATTTCCCTACACTAACTGGTATCTGTGCTTTACAGCCTGTCCCCAATCCACGTCTGGTCTGTGCTGGTTGACAGCTCCCCTTGTGTATTCCACCCAGACAGCCATAAACACAGGACACTCAGCTGCACTCATTTGTATACAGATGGGTTTCCCTGGGGAGAAAGGATGGAGGGGTTCTCACACTTCAAAGGCCAGTGGCCTGCTCTCACACAAAGGACTGATAACCCCCAAGAGGTTTCCTGGCAGACAGGGTTGGGTTGAAAGGGGAACTTGTGCACTTCAAAACCACTCTTTGACCTTTATGTATTTTAAAAGCACTTAGGGTATATATACTGGCTCAGTGACCCCACCAAATCTGACACTTCTGGATCTACAACTGGACTCTGTCAGAGGGACTGCCTGGCTGCTCAAAGGACTCACCTGGACTGCGTTGCTGAATGGACTGCTGTTCTGCTTGTTGCCCTGATACCTACTGGCCTCTGACTGTTCTGGAAAGACTCTGCCTTCTCCACAAGTGCTCTCCAAGGGCTTTGATTAAGCTTTCCTCCTGTTCTGAAGTCTCAGGACCACAAAGACCACATCAAAAAAGCTAATCTCCGTGCATCAGAAAACTTAAGCAACGCCTGCAGAAATTGAGGAAGCACCTGCCTTGTGGCTGACAAATTGCTGCATCACCTACCAGATCGGCGCAGCGCCTGTGCTTTTTTACCAGTGCATTAAGGGTTTTCAACGCATTATCCCTGGGCGTCAAAGTATCCCCGCATCACAGTGAGGAACCAAGGCTGCACTCCTGGAAATCGACCCATAACATTGCAGTGTGGAAAGAAAGGGCTCATTGTCTGTGCTGCACTGGAAAATCCGAAACAGTGGCTTGTTTTTCAACAAATCTCCTCTGCGTCCCTCGTGCATAGTTATTTTTTACGCATCCCAGGTACTGTGTGTTACAAGGATACCCCCACTGATTCTTAAGGATTGAAACTCATTTAAACCTTTAAAAAGTAATATCTTGACTTGTGCATATATGATTTTTGTTGTTTTAGTCTTATTTTATTCAGATAACTATTATCTATTTTCCTAAACTGGTGTGGGGTACTTTTTTGGTGTTTTCACTATGTTACTGTACGAGTTACTGCACAAATAATTTACACATTGCCTTCTAAGTTAAGCCTGCCTGCTCTGTGCCAAGCTACCCAAGTGTGAGCACAGGATAATTTAAGTTGTGTAGTGACTTAACCTGACTAGAATTGTGGTCCCTACTTGGACAACTGAGATTACAACCCAGTATTCTGTTCTATTACATTGCACAGTAATGAGTTCTGTGTAAAATTAGAGTAATTTCTTTTACATAAAAGAATAGCACTGATCTGGAGACTAAATTATTGTGTCTGTTGTTTGACTGTTGAGTGCAGAGCTCTTGTTTCCCGCTCCCATATTACCTGCCTGTGAGTGTAGTGTTCACTGAGTCAAATGCAGAAACTATTGTACTTGGCCCACTTTGCAAAGCAATAGTACAGGTGCATCCTGGGACACCAGTGGCAAACAATCTCAACAACCACAGTTAGGGCCTGTTAGCTCTATCTGCCGTGTGGCCTCCTGAATGGCATCTGGCAGCCACCAAAATAAAATCTGATGCACACTAAAGATTGGATGCAAGAATGGGTGGACACAAGGCCTGGAAACAATCTTTGCTGTGCATAACTGAAGGTATGTGGCAGCAAGGGCTGAATATAAAGGTGGTTGCCATAATAACTATCAAAGACCAATTTTAAACATTATTCAGTTTTAAACCATAGCCATATTTTCACTTATGACTGAGGTGTTAAAAGAAATATATAAAGTTTTCCTTTAGCATGCTGTAATGTCTTAGGGGCAGAAGAAACCATAACTTAACGTGAACAGTTTTTTAAAATAATTTTTGGGTTGTTTTCTGACCTACTTTATACCCCTTTGTTGTGTCCTAACTCAGTTGGGTACAGCTGTTAGTTATCTGTAATAGATACAGAGTTGGCCTGAAAGAGTGGCACTTCTCTCAGCATCCCAGGCACCTAACCACACTGTGCTTGGACTTTAGGTTGCATGGACTGGCCCAGGCCAAGCCTCCGTCCAGCCTTCTCTTTGAACAAATGCACTGTGTCTGGCAATCAGTCGTGCACAGCTGTAGTTGGCGACAGGCTGCACATCCAAAAGTCTGTGCAACTGGTCTCTGCCGCATGACATAAAGGACTTACAGACAGACTTTTAGTGCAGGCCCTGTACCAGTCCTTGTGCTATTGAATCAGCTCAATATGGACTTCAGCTGTGCAGATCACATTCTGGGTGCATGGCGTGCCTGGGGTCTGTTCCTTTTCAAGCCTCTGTAGCACCAAAATAGCTTTTTATGTCCTTTGACCTTGCACTGCTGTCTATGGACACACAATCTGGTTCATGGCCAGTGCCTAAGCCAGCCCCTGAGCTAATCCCATGTCCCCAGTGCTCACTGTGCATTGTGTTTGACATGTATAGATGCACTGTGACTTCTTGATACTTTTGCTTATTTTTTTGTTTTTGAAAAAAAAAGGCTATTAAGAGGCAGATTTAAAAAGCCCTTAGAGCCTCCTTGCACCACATTAGCATAATTTTTTATTACGCTAATGTGGCGCAATAAGGGCAAAATCACAGCACCAAATTTCCAAAGTGGCACAATGCATGCAGTACACCACCTTCTCACCCTTTGCGCCACATTATGATTGCGCAAGGCATAATGTATGCAAGGGGGTGTTCCCCTGTTAGGGCCTTCCCCTGTTAGAGTCTCCCCTTTCCATCGATGCCTTCCTCGCACCGTTTCCTGGTCATGGATCGCAGCGCGACTGTGATCCATGGCCAGGAAACGCCCCTAGGCACCACGGATCTTGTTTTGGGGTGTCGGCATCTTGTAAGTTGGCCAACCCCCCGTGGGGGCAAAAAATAAAAGAAAAGATGTTGAGGTTCTTCTAGGGGGTGATCGCTCCCCCTGGTTTCTGAGATCTTTTTTTTTATAAAAAAAAAGAAAAATGGCAGGGTCGGCCCTTCCTACATAGGCCGACCCCTGGGGGTAAATATTTAGCAAATGGCTTTCCCTAGGGGGGCGATCGCGCCCACTCAGGGAATATATTCTTTTTGAAAACAAGCAAATTTTGAGGTCAGTCCTTGGGCTGACCCTCTATGGGGGCATGTATAAAAAAAAAAGAACTGATGTAAAGTCAGTTTCTCACTCTCTCTCTCTCTCTATATATATATAT